>NC_053406.1:8975025-9275025 GCF_016859285.1 Xiphias gladius | reverse complement strand
CTGGGCCTCCTCAAAGAGCTGTCGGAGCACGTCCAAGTGTAAGAGGTGCTGATGTCAGCTGAGGAATCCATTTTCCCAAGTGTTTTATTTCTTCAGTTGTCAAGTTGTGTAAGTCTTAGCGCTCTCATCTGCCTGTAAAGCTGTCACTAACAGGTCGTGATGACTTAACATTATTTCCAGCTAAGGACTGGAAGATGTTGGATTTTTATGTGCAATATCGTTATTTCTGAATAGTGATTTGATATTGTTAATATACATACAGAATGTATACCTTATGTGCCAATGGAGTACATCACTCATAATATGAATATAAGTTTAGCCAATATTTCAGCTACCTTCATTTTTTTTGAAATGCAAGGAAAAAATAGTGTTTACCACCCAGAGCTTGTCTGTCTGTCTTGGGAACAACTATAAAAGAGCCTCCCTGGCAGACTCTAAAATTAGCTCATCTGCCAAAGATATTTTCACATTTTCACTGCCTTTCACAAGTAACATTTAATAACCAAAATGATTTACATTTTTTCACAGCTATATGCTATCTCAGCATTTTCAATACATTTTCATGTATTAAATTCAGTACTGTGTGTGAGTTTACAAAGGGGTCACGGTCATGAATGTATTCAGCAGCAAGTGCAAGATAATCCAGTATAAAAGCGGGTTTCCGTTTAATTGGAAAAGAAAATCGTCAGCATGACATAGGCTTAGTTAGGAAGTCACTTGTCAATCAACTTGTCGATTAACTGCACCCATTCTGTTCAATGTTTGATTATTATTTGTGGTAGATCTGCTGGATTGCTTTATGGCCCAAAATAGGGAACATATTTCTGTTTTTATTTAATAGCATAAATGAAACTACATCAAGTACAAGCTGTTGGTTATTTCACTGTCATTTGTGTTGAGTAAAGACCTGCAACCTGTAGTATGTATATTTTCTAATCTGATGTTTTGTTTGTTTTTGTTTTTTTTTACTTACAGTGCTGAAGCAGTGAGTGAAGAGGAAAGCTACTTCAAACCCAAAGTCACCATGGTAGCATGGGATCGCCATGACAATACAGTCATCACGGCTGTTAACAACCATCTCCTCAAAGTGTGGAACTCCTACACGGGACAGCTGCTACATATCCTTAAAGTAAATGTGCACAATGTTTTGTTTCTCTTAGCAAAATGTTGAGCATAGTGGATATCACAACCATCTCATTTAACCTCCACAAACTGACTACTTTTACAACCAGAGACTAACCTGAACACTGTTTTCAGGGCCATGAGGCTGAGGTGTTTGTGCTAGAACCGCACCCTTTTGACCCCAGGATCATCCTATCTGCTGGCCATGATGGGAATGTCTTCATTTGGGATCTGCTGCGAGGGACAAACACACAGCACTACTTCAACATGGTACACTGACACTATCAGAACATGTCTTTTACAGGATGGTGAACACAGCAGTTCTGCAGCATGATGAACAAACAGTACTCATTTAGAGACACGCCGCAATAAGCAGCATGGTAACAAAACAGACTTAGTTTAGTATGTATTGGGTAGTGAGGAGGAAACAGAATGTGATTGTTTTTTTTTGTTTTGTTTTTTTCATATCTACTATGAGGTCCTGCAGGATTTGAAAGGAGAAAATCATGCACAGACACATAGTGTGAACAATTATTGAAAGCCTAAAATTTAAAAAAAAAGGAAAGAGAAAAAAAAAAAAACACACACATTTGGGCTATTGTCAAAAACTCCTTTTGTGTGGAGTTTGCTTCCATTGTTAATGAGTTTCTGTACCCGGGGTGATTTTTGTGTTTCTGATCCAGATTGAGGGCCAGGGTCATGGAGCCGTGTTCGACTGCAAATTCACTCCCGATGGCCAGCGCTTCGCCTGTACAGACTCTCACGGCCATCTGCTCATCTTTGGCTTCGGCAGTTCCAAGCCGTATGAGAAGGCAAGAATAAATTGCAAATGTACATTTAAATTTTTACACAAACAATGCATCTACATTGCCAGGTTAAAACCACAGTAAGGCCATTTTTAGGGACTGTTGTTGTTTTCTGCTCCATAAATGTACAGTAACGCATTTTTACAGATTGATAAAATATGGATTTATATCACTGTATAGTGATGGCCATCCGAAAACAAGTATGTGTTTCTGAATAATCCATCATCGCATGAATATAAAAAAAAAAAAAAAGCAGCATGGTATCCTATCCAGCATCTTTCTCCTGGTCTCCACACAGCTTCCAGACCAGGTGTTCTTCCACACAGACTATAGACCGCTGATCCGGGATTCCAACGGCTTCGTGTTGGATGAACAGACACAGCAGGCACCACATCTCATGCCCCCACCATTCTTGGTGGACGTGGATGGAAATCCCCATCCACCGAGGTAGACATGACCAATACCACAGTCTCCATCCATTGAATGTTTAGTCCATGAAGCTTCTCAATGCCCCAGGCCACTATAAAAAAAGGAACCACGTTGATAAGAGCAGTTAAATTTTGATCTTCAGCTGTTTTTATAACATTATGTTCTTATTGTCCCTGTTTTACTTATGATCTTTATTTATATATTTAATATCAAGGTCAGTGTTGGCATTAAAACAGCTGTCTTCTATTTAAAATATATCTTAATAAACTTAGAAATATTTAAAAAATGTTTTTAACCTCAGGTACCAGCGTCTTGTTCCAGGGCGGGAAAACATTGCTGCTGAGCATCTGGTTCCTCAGCTGGGATACGTAGCAACCAGTAAGGCTTAGTATGACCATAATTATCCCTTTCTAAACTTTACTGAACAACATACATTTTAATTAATAAATCACAAATTCCCCAGTCCACTTTCACTGCTTTATCAGCCACCTAGATTTAATAACAAGTCAAACTTTTCCAATCAGCCTGCTGTAGTTATACTGTATGTCCATCATGACGCTCCACTACCATCCACTCATGTTCTTCCTTTCCCCGTTCAATGACATCTTCAGGTGATGGCGAGGTGGTGGAGCAGGTGATCAGCCAGCAGACTGCAGAGCATGAGGAGGTTGCGGCAAGACGCAGCAGCCTTCTGGACGAGGCCATCCGACAGCTCCGGGAGCAACAGGACCGGCAGAACCAGCCTGGGACAGAGGCGGTGCCGGGTGCTGGAGCAGGACCAGAGGGCCAAGCTGAGGCCCAGGGCCCAGCCTTGGCACCAGCACCAAGCACACCACGCAGAGGTATCAATACAGCAGTGTTGCTTTGGATAGTTTTAGCTGATGTATTGATCTGATGAGCTGTCGGAGAATAGCTTTGTGATTTTTAGTATTATTTACTGTGGGTTAATATTTGTCATTTTTCCTTCATTGCAGTATCTGTGAATGATCGAGCAGATGTGCAGTCACCCCCGAATGTGGGTCTGCGCCGCAGTGGACAGGTGGAGGGCGTCCGGCAGATGCACCAGAATGCTCCCCGCAGCCAGATGGCCACAGAGAGAGACCTGCAGGCCTGGAGACGCAGGGTGGTGGTGCCTGAACTGGCACCCAGCAGCTACAGGTAGACCATTTTACCAGCCACAGCTGAAGATATGGCATGTGTGACTGGAGACATTTGTGCTCTTTCTGGATCTTTCTATTGGATTTTGTTTCTAAGGTAACACTGTAAACACAAAAGACAAATGATTATTTTTATAACCTACTAGCTTAAAATGACCTAAATGGAAATGGATCCTATTCCCGTTTTAGAACAGATCAATTTTTAGATCATATCCAACTGAATTCAACATTTTACATATTCATGTCAAAAAACTAATTTTCTTTAGAAAGGTAAATTTTGATTACATGGTTGAGTCTAGAAATTATTTTTACAAGTCTTTGTTTCATAAAATGTAAAAAAAGGATTTAAGAGAACGTGAATGCAGCTTGGTTTTCTTAATGACATCAAATGACCAATGGTCCATTATCATTATTTTTGAACTGTAGGTGTAGAAAGCATGGTATTAACATCAGCAGAAAAGTGACAGGGGCTTTATGACTAAATATACTTATTTAGCAACATGTGGTTTGTTATATGTGGTTTACATATAACAACATTTTACAACGTTTAGATTTCTCTCAGTTTTGGTGGTGTTCCTCTTTCATTTTAAACATTGAGGAAATTGTTTTTTCAGGGACCAGGAGGACATCCGAACAGCCAAAGGAGATGAGGAGGTGGCTCTGTACAATGCAAAGAAGAGACGCATTATCTACAGTAGCTGTCGAGTAGGTTTCTTGTTCCTTCACCAATGTAGGAAGTCTTAAATGGCAATTTGAAAAATAATTTATGTACTCCATGTTGTAAATATTCATTAGACTCTATTTATTGAACTTCAACCCATCTGCAACTTGCACGTAAGATCATATTTCATTTAAGGTGTTGTGTTGGATGGTAACTATATACACTGTGTGTATATTAAGTATATTCTCTATGGCCTGTTTGGGATTGTGTTTTTTCATTTATCATCAGAGATTTCCGTTTTTTTATTTTTTTATTTTCCCAAGTTCCCAACAATTTCTGTACAAATCTTTGCACTGGTGTTGAGTCAGTCCCATCTGTTCCTCTAGGATGATTCAGATGATGAGCCTCCCACTACAAAGCGAACACACAGCCGCAGTGACACAGTGGAATTCATTGATTTGTCCTGTGAAGAGGGAGAGGAGACTGCAAGCTCAGAGGTATCACATTTTCCAGTCGCCTGTGGTTTTGTGAAAAAATGTAATTTACAAGCACCAGGGGTCTTTTTGGTTTTTATGCCATTTCTCGTTCTTGTTTTGAATCGGTTCAGGACAATGAATTGGATGGGAGTGAACTGGAGTCCTCCAATGATGAGGAGGAGTGGAACAGTGACAGCTCAAGGTATAAAGTTGAATGGACAAGGGTCACATACTGTTGGGGAATAATTCTTAGCATTTGTTTGAACTTGTTTAGAGTACCAGATAAAAGGGTTTTCCTGAATCACAAAAACTTGTGATATAAACTGAAAAGTATTGACTTTGATATTGAAACTTTGTTACTCCTTTGTGTTGTCTTAGGTGGCAATCTCCACCCACCTGGTACCCCAAGCAGGTTAAAACAAGTTAGTTAATTAAATATCTGTATTGCCTGTTTTCATCTATGTACCTTAAAATGGTAATCATAACTGCTTTTGATTGGGCAGCCACACGTCAAGCGAGTACTCGGACTGGACGGCAGATGCTGGTATCAACCTGCAGCCCTCGACCCCCTTGTCATCACGGAAACGAGTGCGGTACAGACTCAGCTCCTCCGAAGAGGAAGAAGAAGAGAATGAGGAAGAGGAGGAGAAGCAGCAGAGTGATGAAGAGGAAAAACCGGGGAAGAAAAGCAAAGAGAAGGCCAAGAAAGCAAAAAACAAGGCACCCCGGGTGAGTTATTTAGACACAGATATCCTGTTCCACTCATGATTGGATTTCTAATCCTGACGAGTCACTGTGTGAATCTTAAATGGTTAGACATCGCCCAGACTGCTTTAGATTCTGTCGTTGAGGAAATATAATGATGAATTTTCCAACATATATTTTTAAATATTGTTCATATTTACGCTTTTAACATTTTCCATCTTGGGTCTCCAATCAGCGTCCAAAGGCCAGACCATCCATCAACAGAGAAGTGTCCAATGAGTTCAGACCCTCACCATGGATCACTGATTTCATCCCCAGGAAGTCTCCTTTTGTCCCCCAAATGGGCGATGAGGTATGTGCTAATGTTAGGATCTGTGTTTTTACCGAGCTATGGTCTTCATTATGTAAGGAAAGACTTCTGTAGTGTGATCGTACATCATTTATATTTCAATCCCCAGTTTCTGTTCTGTCTTCTCACATCATCATTATTTTTCCAGTTGTAACTTAACCTTGACATCATGCTCCTTACTTAAGATCAAACTTAATTCTGCCTCAAGAGCCTTTAGGTCATTGCATTAGCACAAGAGAGAAACAGAATCAGAGAAACTGATAAAATTACTATTAGAACCCAAGAAATAAACCATACACAAAATGTAAAGAAATGCAAGCTTTTGTAAGCAGATGATTTTAAACTGCCAGAAGACTGTAAAATGAGTAGAACTGGTAAATATATGTTAGATATTATTAACAGCTGGGATTGTTCTTAAATATATAGCAAATGTATAGGTGTAGTTTAAATACTTTTGGAAAATCTCTTGGTGGTAGTAGCAAGCATCATGATAATCCTGTAAAAAGAATGATTGTGATCATCGTCCAGTTTCCATCATCCCATCACATCCTAAGCTCTGACTCTCTCTGTGTTTGTCAGGTGATCTACTTTCGACAGGGACATGAAGCCTACGTTGAGGCAGTGAGCCGGAATGAACTCTACCCCATCAACTTAGACAAACAGCCCTGGAAGAAAATGGAGCTGCGGGTAAGACTAGGGCAAATTAGAAGATATGTGAAGCATTCCTTGTAGAAGAGTTTGGAAAAATACACTGAATTCCAAAAAAGTTGAACATAATCTACAAAGTCTTCAGTCAGGTGACTAAAAAAAAAAAAAGAGAAAATCAAGATGTTGATGGGCCCACACTGATGGGCCAAAACATCATGACCAGCATGGGCACTCTGACCAGCTCCATATGCAGCAACGTGCGATGCATTGTGTGTTGTGGCACATTCCTTCCATAATCATCATTAAAACCTTCTGCCACCTGCGCCACAGTACACTTCTGTTCGTTCGGACCAGATGGGATAGCCTTGGTAACCCTCACACATTGATGATGCAGAGGTTTGTGGTTTGTCTCTTTGGGCCAGTGTCTCTCCTCGGACTGTCAGAGTACTCACCGCCGCTGGCGGGCAGAGCCGCACAAAGCTTGATGTTTCGGGGATGCTGCAAGCCAGTCGTCTGGCCATAATGATTTGGCCCTTGTCAAAGTCGCTCAGGTCTTTAAACCTGCCCATTTGTCCTGCATCCAACACGTTATAGATGCGAACCGACTCTTCACTTACTGTCTAATGTACAGTATCCCAGACTTGGGATGGACTGTTGTTATGAGATCATCAATGTTTGGTCGTTTCATCTTTGAGTGGTCATAATGTTTAAGCTCATCAGTGTTAGTAGAAATCTTGGAAATGCAAATTAATGGAAACCCTGCTGTATATTTCCTAGGACCAAGAGTTTGTGAAGATCACTGGGATCAAATATGAAGTCTGCCCTCCAACACTGTGCTGTCTGAAGCTGACTCTTATTGACCATGGCACTGGCAAAATCACAGACAAGTCTTTTTCTGTCAAGTAAGCATCTCAGTTTCATTTTATTTGTCTCTATTGAGAAAAACAGTAAACTATTATTGCTTTTCTTATTCTCATTAGCAAACCGACATGAAGGTGGCATTTACCTGAGTCTTGTATGAACTGACTATGTGTATAAAAAGGTCATGATTCCAAAATTAGGTATTTTTTCTATGGAAATAATAGTGGCTACATTTATGTGTTGGGTTGTGGTTATCATACTGAAAATAAGCTCTCTGCTTCCCAAAGTTTCAGAATAAAATTCTGTTTTTGGTTTTGAAATGCTTGCTAAATCTCTGGTGCTGTAGTTTGTTTTTAAAAAATGGATGTGAATACATCACCATGATTCAGCATCAGTTTCACAGAGACAACGGATGTTTATTGTAATTGAAAATGACTGGTTTCTCCAACAGGTATCACGACATGCCAGATGTTATAGATTTCCTGGTTTTGAGACAAAGTTATGATGAGGCACTCCGTAGAAACTGGCAACCAAGTAAGTTAGCGCAGATGTTAAGTCTTTGTTTTTAGGACAAGTAGCATCCTCCATGTATCTGTGTCATCAGTTTTGAACATAAATCTACACAGAACAAACGTGCACCCTAGAGTGAGTTTAATAGCTTTATGTCAACATTTCAGAAAGATGAATAAGTACTGGAGACCCTTGTTCCAGCATGAGGATTCTTTTTCATTTTTGCATTACTGCTTCTTATTGTAGGTGCTGATAAATGAAATTTTGTTATTGTTCACATACATCCTGTTTCAAATGCTTCATCCGTGCTGCCACCTGCATATATAGGTGCCATGCATTTTTTTCTGCTTCGTGAATTTGGTATAATTTTCTCTGTTGCAGACGACAGATTTCGCTCAGTAATAGACGATGCCTGGTGGTTTGGGACCATCGTCTGTCAGGAGCCCTACCAGCCAGAATATCCAGACAGCCTCTTCCAGTGTTTTAAAGTCAGGTGGGAAAAACACATATGTTGTCAGGACAGGGTAACTGGGGATACTGTGGTTGTGACACCACCACCAATACCAAGTTAGTTTTCTAACACGCTGACTTTTACCGTCACTGCTGTCACTATTTAAAGCAAAACTTGGGACACTGTATGCCTTGCCAGACAGCAGTGAGTGAAATGAAATTTTTGGCTGACACTCTTGCAGGGTCTGCTTCTTGATACTGCAACAATGGCAGACAGTAAATAAAAATCCAACCTAAACATTTCCTTTCCCAAAAATGTATTTGAAGTTAGATTAGACATCTTTATTTTTAAGCATATCAATTTTATGTACTTCAAAGTCTATAGCCAAATTGTCATGACTAAGCTTTCTGCCCCCTAGTGGTCACTAAGAGGCAGTACTGTGTTTGTAGTTGACACATTCACAGTGGAGCGGGATCATTTACTCATCTCTTCTTTGTTCTGTGTACAGAACATCGTGTCTATGAAACTGTGTGTTCTTGTAATTATAATAGCATTTACTTCTATTTTTTTAATACAAAGAAAAACAAACATCTTGTTGATGACCATAACACATGTTTATTCATTTTTAATTAAAAAAAAAAAAAAAAAAAAAGTAGCACTCATGTTTCAGATTTGATAGCTGACTGTGGCAAATTGCCTTACACCAGTTTTTGTGTTCCTACCAGATGGGACAATGCGGAAACTGAGAAACTGAGTCCTTGGGATGTGGAACCTATTCCAGACAACGGTAATTGAGACCTGGTACTTAATGTCACATCCACAAACAGCCATCGCAGTGCTGTGGTCTGCTCATGAGAGTAAGGTTAATGGGGTCGCACTGTATACTGAACAAGTCTGTCTCTGCTGTGCAGCCCAGCAGCCAGAGACAGAAGGAGGTGGTATTACTGTGACAGCAGAAGAGAGGAGCGAGCTGATGTACAAGCCTGTGCCAGGGGAGTGGGGGGAGAGGAGCAGGGACGAGGAGTGTGAACGTGTCATTGCTGGCATCGACCAGCTAATTACCGTTGGTGTGTACACATTCAAAGACAGTCTTTAACTTTTGTTTAGTTTGCATTCATTCACATCTGATTCTCTGTCTTTCACATATCTATCACAGTGTCATTTTCATTGACTCACATCGGGCTATCTACAGGTCCATTTAACTGTGAAAGAACTTCTTCCCAGTTATGCTAACATCATTGCATTGTATTTCTGCTAAAGAAATTGCAGCTCCCTTCTCTGGTCCTGTGGACTTGGTCCAGTATCCCACCTACTGCACTGTGATTGCCTATCCTACTGATCTGGGAACCATCAGACTGCGACTCATGCACAGATTCTACAGGTCAGTTCCACCAGTCTTTCTTTCTTCCATATACCTGTTAATAAAAGTTGGTCAGAGTTAATTAATGGAATTATTTGTACTTGAGACTGATCTCTTTATCTGTCCTTGTATTGTCTTTGCCTACTGAAATTCTAATAACTTGTATTTTGTACAACACCGTATATTTTACTTACCTCTGGTGGTCCACAGACGTCTTTCAGCATTAATTTGGGATGCCCGGTATATTGCACATAATGCCCGCACTTTCAATGAGCCAAGGAGCAAGATTGCCCACTCTGCAAAAATCATCACAAATGTCCTCCAGAAATATGTCAAGTGAGTTGTTCTTCTCAAACTTTTTTTTTTTTTTTAAAGTGTAACTTAAAAAAATGTGTGTTACATAATGATTAAATTGATCATTGGAAGATTCTGCATCCCAAGAATCAGAATCTGTAACAGAAAATTAAAGTATTTGAACATATCTGTCAACAACTGAAGGGAAAGAATTCTATAGAAGATGTGATGATACCTTAGAATTACACAGTAAAACATGTGTTGTAGACTCAGAGTTGTAATATTATTCCTACTTTCCTCAGTAATCCAAGCTGCACAGATATCATGGAGATTTACAGTGCTGTTGAAGAGATGGATGATGATGAAGAGGTAACTCTACCTGTGTAAACAGCTTGAATGTTATGTTTAATGACATTTATTCTTTTTTTGTACACTATGTGTCACATATTAGTGAAATTACTGCACTAGTCAAATAGCTAGATTGTACATAAGCTGTCTGGATAGTTTTCCATTTTTAATCAGTTTATCAATGTCCCCTCAACAGTGGAAAATTAAATTCGCAGTTCAATGATCAGATTCAAGTAACCCACATTTCTTTACTGTCTACAGGATGAGGATACAGAAGCACCAGGAACCTCAGCTGGACACCGGTTACGTCAGGTAAACAGACATAAAGTATACAGTATATATAATAGATGATATATACGGTTTCATACAAAGGACTTAAACAACATTTAAAAACAAGTCAACCCAAATTAAGAATTAACATACATCAGCTGTTGAAACTGTGTACTACGTCATTGTGACTGTTGCTTTAACAAATACTATCTGTACGAGAAAGTGGAGAGGACAGTTTGGTGGCAGATTGACTGTTAATAATTTAACAGCAGCAGATTAGTAGGTGTTACGTGTCATGATGATGATGCCCTCTCTCCCTTCTGGGTATTTGCAGCGCTCTGTAGAGGTGCTGCCAGACAGAGACGCCTGGAAGGAACAGTGCAAGAGTCTGCTCAACTACATATTTGAGTGTGAGGACTCCGAACCGTTCAGACAGCCTGTGGATCCTCAGAACTATCCAGTGAGTTAACACATCAGGCTGGAGTCAAGCTATTAACAAAGCAACATCAGTAGGTTACATTTTGTGCTGTGTGTTCCTATGTTTTGGTAAAGATGAAGTCTAAATTGTGTTTTGTGTGTCTGTCCAGGACTATCATGACATTATTGATACACCAATGGACTTTGGCTCAGTGAAAAGGACCCTGGAGGAAGACCACTATGAAAACCCTGTAGAGCTTTGCAAAGACACCCGCCTAATATTTGCCAACGCTAAAGCCTACACACCCAATAAACGCTCCAAGGTAGCAGAGTAATTAAAGCCTGGAAAAAATGTCATCTACTAAAACAGCTATTAAAACCTCCTCGGGGGTTTAGATTTGTGTGCTTAGACTTAAGTGCTAAGTCATTTATTGTTGGACATAATAGTTTATATTGTAGTTTGTCTGACTCATCTCTTCTATCCTTTTACTATTCTGTCGTAGATTTACAGTATGACCTTGCGGCTCTCTGCCTTCTTCGAGGAGCAAATCAGAACAATCATATCTGAGTACAAAACTGCTGTCAAAAGCAGTGATAGGCTCCGCCGCAGTCAGAGGTTCCGCAAGAAAATGCAGCAACAGGATCAGCCCACTGCCACAACAAGGTCTGTTTGAGTTGCGCCTCTTCTCAGCTCACCTGCTTAAGAATTGAGTGGATCAGCGGGCAAACCATGTAATCTATAGGCCATAGGTTAAATAAAACAAAAAACTGTAACTGTGTTTATGGTTTTGTTTTTTTGTTTTTTTCCTCCATTGTACACTTCCTAATACAGCAGATTTTTAAAAGTAATCAGTTTACTTCAAAACTGTTTAGGTGTCGGACCAGTTAGGTTTCAAAAGCTCATATTGAAATGCTTGCAGATAATTACTTTTCCATGCCACTGTCCGATTAAAAAATTGCATTCTTCTTTTCTCTAGTCAAAAGAGGGCTGCAGTCAAAACTCAGGAAAAAGTGGAGTCGACGTCAGTCACTAAATCTACCTCAGCCAAAGTGTCTGTTCCTGAGAGAGCCAGGAGGAGTCGAAGCAGCAGCTCAGGTCACAGTTCCTCGGAGGACGACTCCGGCTCCAAAGCTGCTTCATCAACACCGGGTACAAAAGAGACTTTGTCGCATAATGATAAATAGATACTGAAATGATAGCGAATCATTGAAAAAGCAAGATCTTCCACCTGTGACATGTACGACGTTGTGCCATGTTTGACTTGCAATTAACAAAAAGCTGGTCCCAAGCATTACAGTGAAATATGACATGACAGTAATTGTCAATTAACTGCTTAATCCCAGCTCAGATTAAGCATTGCTGTGCAGTTATACCTAAATATGGCACACCGACCTCATTTAGTTTGTTACAGGATTGCTTTTATAACAGCAATCCCACTGCACATTAATAGTGGAGACAGATACTGTCCTCTGAATTATCGTGAGAGTAGTTTGAAAACTGAAAGCTACAGTCTTAAAATGCACTGTTGAAATTTAAGTTTTTGCAATATTTTTATGTCCCCTAATTAAATACTGTTCAGAAGAAACATTTTTAGAGAGTGCTTTCCTGAATTGAAATGACATATCTGATAGCACATTAGTTTAAATCTTGACATGATTGAGTGTTTTTCTACTTCAGAGTCTGACAGTGAAAGTGAGCCGAGCGAGTCAGAGGAGGAAAAACGTCCTGGTTCCTCAAGGCACCATCAACGCAGACAGAAAGCAAGAGTAACGAGAAGCAATTGTGCTAAGCAGAGGAAAAAAGGTCAGGAATTTTTCCAGTGAATATCCAGTTTTCAAATATCCTGCCCTGTATTTAGATATAGAGGAAAACCAGGAGATCATAATGTGACATTCAAAATTTGCATATTTGAAAGAGAGCCCAAAAATGATGTCCCTGGAAATATGATATTGTTGCTAGTTGCAGAGAGCGATAGTGAAGAGGAGGAAGACGACGACGAAGAAGAGGAGGAATTAGACAGTGAAGCTGAAGAGGTTGAGGATGGAGAAATGTCCTCCCAGTCTTCAGGTCATCGTTACCCCAGCAGGAGTAGACGGCTGACCAGAAACAGTGCAGCCACGGACAGGAAACGGACAGGTAAACACTACAGACACAAACCGTTTACACCTAGAACCCAGTCAATCACAGTCACACACTTAGCATCCCCCTCTGTGGCTTGTTTTCAGAGGGCAGAGCGGAGATTAATGGTCACAGCAGCAGGTCGTCTCGCAGGGAGAGACGTCACCACCGGGACTCTGACAGAGCCACGTCCCAGGGCTCGGACAAGGAGGAAGAAGAAATCACGGTCCGCAGGTCACTCAAAAGAAAGACGGCGAGGGCAGCTGTGAATAAGATCAAACTCCTTGAAGCATCAGATGAAGACGATGAGGAGGAAGAGAAGCCAAGAAGGAGCAGCAGCCGCCTCCGCCATACAGCCCGGGCCAGCAAACGCACCGCAGTGATCCAGAGCAGCTCAGATTCAGATGGAGAGCCATCAACAGGGGGTAGGCAGATGATTTTCTTAGTACTTTTCAAAATAAACATTGGAATTCAGAAAGAGTAGGACACTCAGAGCTTTTTGCATTTTTATGTTTTAGGCAGCTTACAGGATAGATTTTTGCTCAGTTCTGCTCTCGTTCCTCTTGTTAGGTTCTCGGAATACAAAAGAATCCGGTTGTGAATCCCAGGATGAGGAGGATGGAAACGTCAGCGACGCTTCATCCTCCTCCCAGAATCAGCAGAATGGCGACACAAAGTCCAACAAACAGAGGGAATCGAGACAAGCTGCTAAAACAAAGGGAAATGGTGAGTAATGTCCTCATCGGTCATGTTTAGTTTTTGATTTCTACTTTCCACTGGCTTGGAATTGTGACAAGTTTCTCTAATCAGTTTGAGCCTTTTTTTTTCTTCTTTTTTTTTTTTTCTCCTTTCTTCTGCAGCTACTTTGTCCAACGTAAACGGACACAGTGCAAAACATCACAAGTCTGACAGCAACTCTGAGCAGGACATAACTGCCGAGGAGAGTTCTGGAGAAGAGGAGGAGGAGGAAGAGGAGGAGGAGGAGGAGGAGGAGGAACAGGCGGCCGTGTCTCAGAAACCTTCTAGAAGCACAGCCTCCACTCCAGCCAGGAAGAAGAGGATTACAAGTGAGGAGGAGGAGGAAGAGGAGGAGGTAGAGGACACTGAACGCAGGACCACACGACACAAACCTCCTGTTAGCTCAGATGAAGATTACAAAAACCACAGTTCCCAGAAACACCCACACCAAAATGGAAGAAATGTAGAGGAAGCAATCCACAAGGACTCTAAGAAAAAGAGTAAAGCTACACCATCAAAAAGCCAAGATAAACAAAAATCTGCCTCAACAAATAAACTGAATGGTGCAGAATCAGACGAACTCAGTGATCCTCCAAAGAGACCCAGCCCATGCAAGAAAAGACTGAAAAAAGATGAAGAAAGCAAAGAAGAAAGCAATCACTCTAGTGAGGAATTTGAAGTTGAAACAAGAGCAAAGAGGTCAGCACGAAACAAGAGCAAATCTAAACGGCCTCATGGTGACACCTCAGCTTCAGAGAGTTCTGAGCAGGAATACAAACCCAAGAGGAAGTCGAGGAGGAAACGCTCCACTGGCTCATCAGACGAAGAGTCTGATCATTCAGATTACACATCAAATAGACGGCTGAGTCTCCGAGCCCTACCAAAAAAGAAATACATCAGTGACAACTCTTTTTCTGAGGAAGATTCTGCTTCCGCAAGCCAGGGTACACAGAGGAACGGCAACAAAACAGCCACAGCTTCTAGGGAAGACAGGTATAATAAGAGAGAGTCTAAAAGAAACTCTCCCAATGAAACTAGGAATCAGCTGTCTTCCAAGAGAAAACGTATTTACACCTCAGACTCTGAAGATGGGGAGGATGACGGAAAGAAGGAGCCAGTATCCAAGAACAATAAAAATAGCAGGTCAGGCTCCTCAAAGCGTCCCAAAAGGGAATCCAAACGACGGGATGCTAACAGCAACCAGGAGGACACCTCTTCCCAGTCTGATTCCAGCGAGGAGGTGGAAGATGTTGGTGGTTCAAGGAGCGGGAAGAAGAACGTTAAGCGGCCAAAACACAAACGAAAGGAAAGCTACAGCAGCAGCAACCACAGTTCTGACTCTGAAAGCGAGCAGTTGTCTTCAGCCTCTGAAAACTCATTTGCCAGCTCAGGGTCCCACAGCAGTCCAAAGAGGAGAAGTCCCAGAAAGTCTGGGATCGGTGAAAGGACCGCAAGCCGCCAGCTAAGGCAGCGCCGGCAACGGGCTGCCTCAGAGGAGGAGGACAGTGACGAGTCATACAGCAAACCGCAGCGAAAGACGCGTGTCAACACCCGGAACCGGGGGAAGCGGACGGTAAATTATCATGACAGTGAATGAAGGACGTAGCGGCTGTAACTACAGGCTTTAGAGGAAAGCTGGAGACGGACATTAACTGGAGACCTTAAAGACACTTGATGGCCATGTTATGGTAGTAGCACTGGAGTCCTCGAGAGAAAATGCTGTGAATCTGTTTAATTCAGGGATATTTATATTTTCTATGAAAAAACACATTTATAGATGTAATACAAATTCAAGCATTTGAACTGCTGGTTTTCACAAGGATACAGAGCAAAACACCACCTCCCATACTGCTTGCTGTGATTTGGCCAGCAGAGTAACCATTCTGGGGAATCTTGTCAGCTTGGGTGCTAACTAATATACCTCTGTTTAATCAAGCATATTGCTGGCTTGCACTAAGATACACTGTATTGAGGTATTTCATACACTAGTTTTGCATTAGAAACTCAGGGGTCAACTAAGTTTACTGTAGTCTCAGACATGCAGTTGTTTTTTGAGCTAAGGTAAGGAAAAGAAACAATTCCAGGTCGGCAATGTCCAAGCACACTCACTGGGACAAAAACGAATCCATGTTCAGACTTTTGACTACAGCACTCCTTTGTAAATCCACACACTTAATGCTTGACTGTATTTTGTTTTGATATGAGCCAAATGAACGAGTATGAATTTTTTTTTTTTTTTTTTCCCCATACCAATTCATTTTTTCATTAGTTTTGTGTTTGTATTATAGTGAATAGATGTAAATATGTGATCGAGAAAGACATTGTCTGAAAGGTTTGATCAGTCAGTAGCAAAACATTTATTTAAATTTGAGCCTTTGGGTTGTTTTTTTTTGTTTTTGTTTTTTTTTGTTTTTTACAATTAACTGCATTGTCTTGCCATATGTCACAAATTGGTACCTTTTTTTTGCCAAGTACAGGTAACCAAAAGTACTTATTGCAAAATATTGTGATTTCTCATATTGGGAAGACCTTTTATTGTTGTCCTGTGTTACCTACTTTCAGTATTAAATTCTTTTTCAGAGTTGACTTAAAACATTTTGCCAGTCACATGGTTTAGTTTTGTTTATGGGGAGGTTTCTAAATAGTCGCTTTGACATTTGCTTAATGTTTTTCGTACTACACCTTTAATAAACAGATTTCACAGGAAAACTATTAACGCAATGTGGTTGTGGAGTGCAATGAATTAGTTATTCCTCCTATTAATAAAGACATAATTTCAATGTGTAATCTGTGTTGGACTTCATCTTATGCATTGCCATCATGAGCAGGATCCACCCGGTGATAATACTGCAACATGGAAAATCCCTTTGTGTTGCAGTATGTCTCAGCTATTTCGCCTGTCTAATTTGTCTCTTATCCAGCACTTGTGAGCATTAGGGTACTCACTTAGTTGACCCATCACTGAAACAACCTGATTACAATGTGGACTAAATGCAGATCCAACTTAAATCCACAATCAGTTTGAAAGTAACTGGGACTATGCAGTAATGAGACTGCTTCTGTCTTGCTCAGTTTATTTTTTGCAGACATAAGGCAGCAGTAAGAGAGCAAGGAATGTAATAATAGATATGGATTATTTGAGAAAGGAAATAATCTTTGCGGAGAAGAAATTACTTTTTTGAGCTATTAAGCTTTTTTAGAGCAAGTTCAGCTTGTGAAATTAGATGTTGCATCTCTGCTTCTTAGGAGTTTGTCAAGATGCAAAGGAATAGCTCAATATTTTGAGAAAGGACACAGGACAAATGTCAGGAAATAAATGTATTTCCCAATATGTTGATCACATCTTATAAATACACAGTATACTTCTCTATTTCCGAGAGGTAAATTTACCTGGACATTATTAAATGTCAAAACTGAATGGAATATATAGACCATCATGGTGCATGCAGTTTTGATAATCTATCTCTAAATGGTTCATGGCCAAGTGCCCCTTAAAGAGTTTTGAGGCATTCCTGGAGGACAAAATAATCGATTTCTTGATGAATCATTTACCAGCTACTGATCAGCTTCCAGGTGAAATATCTACTAAAACCGGTGACCCTTTTTTGCTTTCTCTGCCCCCTTTGTTTATGATTTTTCTGTGTTTTTTGGTCTTGTTAGCTGCATGTGTTGTGTGGTTGAATATTATTTTTATTTTTATTATTATTATATATTATTTTTTTTATACAGCTTATAAGCATTGAAGTGAAGATACGTGTATTCAGTTCACGTGAACGATGCTACCTGCCTTTTCATGGTGAGGGGCTTCAAAAGCCGTCTTATTGTGAAGCGGCGCAACGTAGCTTTCTGCGTCACAACGTCACGTAATGGATTTCGGTAGCTTGTCGCACTTTCGACAGATCTGATTTCTAAAGTTTGTAATTACAGTTTCTTTACAACGTAAGAAAAATGCTGAATTTTTTGAATTATATCTCACAGCCGTTTATTTGTGAGGATGACGTTTTTAAGTACCTATTTATGTATGTTCCTATCTTTTCACGAAAATACCAGCTGCAACCGTCACTTATATTGGCTTCGATAGATAGCCAGTGAGCTAACATGTGAGCGGCAGTGTCACAATACAAAACAATAGTCTTTAATTTAAGCACAAAGAAAAGTGTAGAATATACTAACGTTGGTTACATTAGTTATTTACATTTCCGGATTTTGCAAACGTGTTTACGTTAAAGCTAAAGTTTAGCATGTCCTCTATCAGCCACTGTGATCACTACAAACGCCTGTAGACATCAACGGGACACACAGCAGATTAAGTACAAAATGTCTGTGTTGCTTTACTTTGTGAAGCACAGAAGCTTGTGGAAGCATGTCCGTAGAAATGTCACGACATGGTCATCCGTTGGAGCTGCTTTCAATGCCAAACCTCTCAGGAGACTGGACCTCATCGAAAAACGCATGGTTTGTATTTGTCTAAAATGTGTCAGTGACAGCACTGCATCATTAATGCACACAGCACCAATGAAGTAACACAGCTACATAAACGCTGCACTTGTTTGTGGTAAAAATGTCATGACATTCCCAGTCTCTCTCTCTCGGTGACCTCTGGTTACAGGGTTTGTTTGGAGTGCCAGAGCTGAGCTCTCCTGCAGGCTTCCAGGCAGCCACAAAGACAGCTCTCAACAAGACTGAGCTCCTGGTGGAAAAAGCTTGTTCTTGTCCCCCAGGGGTTGAGACTGTCGAGTCTTTTGACCAGCTCTCCGATGGTTTGTGTAAAGTGGCTGATCTGGTGAGTTCAACGCCCCAAATTTGCTAACACTGTGCATTACAACTTAGATCATTTCACGGGTATTGAACACCCTAAGCTTTACATGTAGGAAGTCATTCTTAAGCATTAGTCAGCAGACACCAATCCAAGTTGGAAGAAATGTGCACAGCTGATTCGATGGGTTGACCGATAAATGAGCTGGGCCGATGTATTGGCTGATTTATTGACTTATCACGGACGTATCAGTATTGGTGCTTTTTTTTTTAAATGTTTGGACGATTTAGAAATAGTAAAGTTATTACATAGAGAGACCCCAAGTTTATTTTTCAACTGTAAAATGACTCGCTCAGTACAAGTCTTTATTGACAAAATATGGTATCAGCCTGAAAGAATTCAGTACTGGTCAATCCTGGCAGTTAATTGTCATCACCTCCAGCAGTGACTGCTCCGTAGCTCAAACTTTTTGCTAATATCTACAGTGTGACGCACATATTCTATACTGGATACTTACCTTGATTTTTAATGTTACACAGAGAGCACATTTCTTTAAACCTGAGAAGTCTGACCTGCTTGTTCACTTGGCAGCCTTGTTGTTATTACATTGAGCTATAAGTCATGTGTAACTATTCTCCCGGTATCCAGGCGGACTTTGTAAAAGTAGCTCATCCAGACCCAGCGTTCCGTGAGGCTGCAGAGAAAACCTGCATAGAGATCGGCACGGTAGTGGAGAAGTAAGAGGCAATGTGTTGATCTCACGTTCACAAACGTCTTTCATAGCTGCACATCATTACCTAGAAAACATGTTGCATGATACTGCTTGAAACAGCAAGCCGTTTTTCTGCATGCTTTAGTTGAGACAGATCTTGAGAGATGTTCGGTTTTGCTAACTGTGTGTTTCAGGCTGAACACTAACGTTGAGTTGTGCAAGAGCCTAAAAAATTTGCTGGACAACCCGGACATTGTGGCTCAGCTGGACCCTGACACGAAGTAATTTTACCATTATCTTATTTAGTTTTATTGTAGGCTCTGTAGAAGGTGTTGAGACCACTGTGGATAAAGTATTTACTGTTTATCTCTTACCATAATTGTATCAATATCGAATAATATATCAGGTCCAGGGAATGGAAGCTTTAATATTCCCTTATGTTTCCCTTCCTAGACGAGTGGCAGAGTTGTTCATGTTCGACTTTGAAATCAGTGGAATTCATCTGGAGGACAAACTGGTGAGTTAGTCAGAATTACGCAGTCGCTCCAACTTCACAGTGGTCTTACGAGACATAGATGTAAAAATACTAATTACCAATACATAAAGACAACATCATCGTGTTTACTGACCTTGCTGCTCTTTCCCCTGCAGAGGAAAGAGGCAGTTGCCCTGCACGTGAAGCTGTTGGATCTAAACAATGAGTTTTTGGTCGGCTCTCACATGCCCAACAGAATTGCAAGGTCTGCGATTCCTGAACATCTGCACCTGCACTTTGCAAATGACGGAAGCTTCATCCAAGTCGGGGGAATGCATGCAGACTCCCCAGATGACTTGGTATGTACAGTGATGGGTTTGGACGGTCACTGAAATACTTCTCCCTTTTGGGTCAGCAGGTGGCGCCTTTGCCATGTAACAGAGTATAAGACTGAATGTTAGGGCAGGTTGAAAATTATAGTAGTCTGTTCTCTCCTGATTAATAATCAAATTCTCTTTCAAAAAGCTAAAAAAAAAAAAAATTTTCAGAGCATTTTTGTTAATAAAATATTGTCTCCTGCCTACTGTTGGCATTTGCAAAGCAATAATCATTCTTGTAGCTTCAAAGTCAGTCCAAATATACTGTCTTTAATTTTAATTATATACAAATTTCAGAGAAAATAAAAAAACTGAGATCAGTATAATCCAGCTATGTACAAAGTAAAATTATAGTCGAAGTCACAAAAAATGTGACACTTTACAATGATGTAAAGTGTCAATCAATAGAATTTTTTTTTTTTTAACATTTAACATTAACAGTCCTGTTCATATATATTTCTTTAGACATGGCATGTTTTATCATGAATTTGTCCTGTCTTTCACTTGTAGATGCGAGAGATTGCCTACAGGATTTACCTCTATCCCAACGCAGATCTGATGGGGTGTCTGGAAGAGCTGCTGAAATGCAGATACAAACTGGCCAAACTGGTGGGCTACGAGTCCTACGGTCACAGAGCCCTAAAGGGAACGATGGCCAAAACACCAGGTTAATGCTTCTCCTTGCTTCAGCTTAAGTTATCATTAGTCACTGCTGTAACGGCATGTGTGTTTGACGGAGATAGTGTGAAAAGATCAATTTTAAGTAATATTTAAGTATTTGCTGTATAATGGTTGGTAATAATTTTACAAGAAACTAAATAATTCTCCTTTTAGAGGTTCAAGCCAAGCTACAGATATTATTTTTCAAGGCTGCTTTGATATGCATGCTCTGTGTTCCTGTGCCGCAACAATTTTTTATTACCCTTTGCAGAGACGGTGATGAGCTTCCTTCAGTTGTTAACAGACAAGTTGTCAGACAGGTACAGTCTCCTCTTAAAAGTTTTTGTGAAAAAAAAAAAAAAAAAAAGGTACAGACCCAATAATTAGTTTGGCTAATCTATGGGATGTTATCATGACCTGATTTTTGTTTTATATTGTTTTTAAAAAGAGTTGAGTTGTTAAAGACTTTCCTCTATAGTTGACTAGAAGTTGTTGGGTCATTTAACACGACATGATGCCCAAGAGTCCACTTTATTTTGTCACGTCTCCACTGTTGATTCACATTCAGAAGGCCTCCGACTTTTTTTGTGCTGTTTGCATTGTTTGTGTTTTTATGTGTGTATATTCTGTGTTCTCGGGATTCCTCAAACACTTCAAAAATATGTAAATCAGGTGGACCCGAGACTCTAAATAACCCACAGGTATGTATGTGAGTCTGTTAGCCTGGCAGCCCGTCCAGGGTGTTTCCTTGCCTTCAGCCAAATGCATGCTGGGATAGGTTCTGGCCCCCCTTGACCCTAAGTAGAGATAGCTGGGTGAAGACTGGAATGAATGCCTCCAGTCAATTAGCTCATGACTTGTTTTGGTGTTTTTCCTTTTATCTCACAGAACAGCGAAAGACTTTAAGATGATGAGGGACATGAAGAAGAAACTCAACCCCCGTAATTCTGTGAGTGATTTTTTTTTTTTTTTTTTTTTGTTCACGACATATTCTTTAATTACAAGGATATTTTCCTATTTTCTACTACACGACATTACAGTGTATCCTGATACTTTCAAATGTTACACATTTCACTCAATCAGTATGTAAGAAGTAGTAGCTGCTTAAAGTTTTAACATTTATTCTGTTTTCTATTGCCTATAATTCAGTTTGTCTGGTTGAATTTGTTCAGATATCACATGTACATAAAATAGCTCCTGGTATTATTTCATAGGAGCTCATGCCCTGGGATCATCCGTTCCTCAGTGGGGTCTTGCGTGCCGAAAGGTGAGCACTTGCCATCTTGTGAAACGTATTTTTCAGCCTGCTGTCATTTGATAAAGGCATCATAATCAGTATCCTTGTGTCAGTTTTAGATGTTTGTAACTCCATTTTCCAGCACGTTGCGAGTTATTGCATCCAAGGAAGACAGGGGAGAAGCATGGGAGATGTCCAGGTTTTCTCTCATATTGCTCTTCTGATTCAGGACAATACATTCAGATATAATCAACAACTCCTGCTTCAGTCTGTGGTTCTTCATTGTTATGTGTTTGTAGCTGAGGCATTTTGGGGCGACTTTATGTTGAGCCCTGCCTCACAATGTGTTTCAGGCCCAGTATTTTCATTGCGATCCAGTGCATTTTGCAGCTCCTAAAGCGTTGGACTTCTACATTTCACATGTGACCGCATTATTGCTCCTCAACAGAACGACTACGCTTTTTTCTCATCTGTTTCTCTGGCTGTGATGTTTTGTGCGGTTGTGATGAATTTGGCTCCTTTCGCTCTTGGCCTGATTGGACTTGATGACAGCCTAGGCTATACTGTATACGATTGTTCATGATGACATTTCACTTTTCTCCCCTCCTAATTTTAAGCACTAGGCCACCAGGGCACTCCATTACTGAACCTTTTCTCTTATTTCAAACTCATTTAAACAGCACAGTCTTAGAAATTCAACCTGCCATATTCTCAGTTTAGCTGTTGATGATCTCTAACTTTTCGGCTCCTAAAGCAGATATGTGTTCTTAATGAACCACACTTTTCCTTCCTAGCACTCACCAGAGACTATTAACACGTTGGGCCGAAAAATGTTCTGGGGATGTTCGAAGAAAATCTTTATCGCAGATATTATAGATCCTGGATTTAACGAACCAACAAGTTGCATGTGTGCATTACCATGTTTTGGTGACTGTTCCTAGGGCTCCTGAGGAGTGGATCTTGTCCTGCACTCTCTCCTGCTGCCAGTCCTCCAGCAGAGGAAATTTCTAGTTTTCTCCTGTTTGTGGTTTTGGGCTCCGCTAGTTGGCAGGAAATCCATAAAGAAATTAAGGATGAAGTCTGAGCATTAAAAAGTAGTTCCACAGTACTGCTCCCTTTTTCCACTACACACAAGTTTACAAACACACACACATACACACATACACACACACACACACACACACACACACACTAACAACAAACACAGTAGTCATTATCTCATGCTTTTTCTCTCACTCACTCAAATCCTTTTCCCTTAATCTCTCATTTTCCATCAGCAACCATTTGAATTGGAGAGTGTTCAAACCATATTGAATGAGGTACTGTGTGTGTGTGTGTGTGTGTGTGTGTGTGTGTGTGTGTGTGTGTGTGTGTGTGTGTGTGTGTGTGTGTGTGTAAACAGAGCTGGTAGCTGTGCTCAGCAGCACTCTGTTATCCATCACTGATAATACAGTAGATGTGGTGCTGAACAGCCATTTGGGTTTGGTGGTCTTTATCAAAATTGCCTTACAGCAGCATGAAGGCATCCAGTTTAAGCATGGGTGGCTCCAGGACCAGAACCTTGTGGCTTTGTCCTACCGTTTGAGATCCCTTACGTGTAATGATCAGGGGATTTTTCTAGCCTTTAAAATGAATTGTGTGTGGATTGGGTCTGCAACAAGAAGTGCCTTTTGGAACATTTTATATCTGGTTGAGTTTAAAATAGTTTGACACTTTCCTCCGTGCACCAGAAGATGGGAGGTAATCTTGTGTCACCTGAAAACACAAGATTACTCTAAAAAAAAAATAAAAAAAAAAATAAAGGATTAAATTTCACTGATGAAAACTTTTGTTGCAGTTGGATCTTAAATATGGACCTTTCATTGTAGTTTAATTAGTCAAACATTTCTGTTTTTCAAACTAATTGGCGTCATTCTTCATGGTCTTTGGCTTAAAACAAATAAAATTGTATTAATAGGACAGGATTTGTAGTTACTTAATTTGGTGATATTGACCAGGGGTGCACTCAAGTTTTGTTGGATACTGAATATGTATATGAGAAACAGACAGAATATTCAAATCACAGAGGAGCGAGGCTGAGTGTTCGATCTTATTACTACTTAATTTAGTGATATTGACCACTAACTTAAGTAGCAAGTCTGGCAAATCTTTTCTTTTTTCTTTTTTTCTTTAATCACATCATGAAGTACTGACCTGACCATTCAAAACAGCTGCTTCTTTCATTTCTATATTCTGTTTTATGTTTTATGTCTTGTCAGGTACAACATAGAGCCCAGTCTGTACAGTCCCTACTTGTCTCTGGGTGCCTGTATGGAGGGTTTGAACAACCTCTTCTCTCAGCTGTACGGTGTCTCCCTCATGTCTGAACATCCCAGCGCTGGAGAGGTGTGGAGTGATGACGTCCGCAAGCTGGTAAATCTCACTAATACTACACATAGTCTATGATTGAGGTGATTTTTTTTTTTTTTAAATCTTACTGTGGCGTCCGTACCTCCTTCTAATGTGTATTATAATTTGATGTATGTTGTTGGTTGGAGTCTATTTTATTCTCTACATTAAAACAAAGAGGGTTTCCAAGATTAGAGATTTTAAATACAGCATGTCTCTTTAATGTGTGAATATGTTTGTGTGTGCGTGTGCGTGTGCGTGTGTGTGTGTGTGCGTGCGTGTGTGTGTGCGCGGGGCTATGTGTGGACCTCTAGGCTGTGGTACATGAGACAGAGGGATTACTGGGATATATCTACTGTGACTTCTTCCACCGGTCAAATAAACCTCATCAGGTAAGCACACTTACACAGATGATCTTGGTTTTTGCTCTTCTGATTTCATCTGCACTTTTTTTCTTACTACCAAATCTGTTTTCAGATCAATTACATATCAGAAGAACCTTATTAATAACAATATGATATTAATAAATTTTATTTATATTGCACCTCAGAATCACAGTTTAAAAAATGTTTTACAAAGAGCACAAATATTCTAAAAAAAAAACAAAAAAAAAAACAATGAAGCGAGGACTGAAAATTGGAGTCAAATATCAAGAACAAAATCAGGACAAAAGAATTGACAAAATACTAATATACACACAAATATACACACACATGTATATTTACAAGTAAACAGGTTAGCTACTTAAAATTCAATTTAAAAAAGGTGATAAAAGTGTGTTTTCAGAAGTGATTCAAGAGAAGATACTGATTTTGCAAGTCTGTCTTGTTGACTTACTGCAATGACATTAATAAGTGTCATGTAATATACCGTACAGTCTGATATTTCAGTGTTTAAAGTAAGGATCAGGAGAAACAGACAAGAAATGAAAATGCACAGTCACAATCAGTGATATAGACCTGTGGTATTTTCTTAATTACGTCACCTCTGGCCTCACCACCTCCTCTGCCTCCCAGGACTGTCACTTCACCATCCGCGGTGGCCGGTGGTGCCAGGAAACGGGTCAGTACCAGCTGCCGGTTGTGGTGCTGATGCTGAGCCTGCCCCAACCCTCCAAGAGCGCCCCCACCCTGCTCACTCCCGGCATGATGGAGAACCTCTTCCATGAGATGGGACACGCCATGCACTCCATGCTAGGACGCACCCGCTACCAGCATGTCACAGGTGAGGCGTGTGCAGACACGGAACCATCCTGGGAGCTGTAACCACGTGTAGTGTAAAAGCTTGAGTTGGATGCACGCCTACTTTCAATAGGAAGACATTATAATGGAGCCAGGATTGTGCACATCTGTCATTCAGTAGGTTTTATTCAAACAGTTAACCTGGCAGAGAATTCCGCAAAGTAAGACAATCCAGCAATGTGGGAGGTGATCGATGTTTGACATGTTATGAGTTCTGTGTCAGGAAATGATGGGTGTGCAGTTCCCAAATATCACAGGCTAGAATGATGTATTTAGACACAGCGCTATAAGTTATTCGTTACAGTGTGGTGAATTGAAAATTGAGGGTAAATCCGATTAAGTGTAAGCCCCAAGGAGAGGTCTAGATTATCCTTGGCTGCCAAAGCTGTCATTCGACACCGCTTCACTTGTCAAATAAAGTTGATGGATACCTTCACTAGTAATTCACTATCCAAAAAGTAGATAACGGCATCCATTAACTCAACTGGAGGCTGTTTCTTTAGTGGACACCATGGTTACACCGGTTTAGACATGCTGGGTTTTAAGTTGTGGCCTTAAATTCGGAACAGTTTTGTTACCAGTAACTTAATGCTATATTTTTCACTTTTCTGAATATCTTTTTATATCTGATGTTGTCCTTGATATTACACTTAAACATCTGTGAATGGTCAGATCGATGTACAGTATTTGCAGCCTATAAGAATGAGCGCACTGGAGCCGAATGTCAGGTCTGTGGCTAATTCTTGTCTTGCTATTGTTTTAATTTTTTGGGATTATAAAGTCCTGATACTGTCATTTCACCACAAATCACTTGAGTTTTGTATTGTTGCACTTTGTATTGTCGTCATGAGAAACACGCTTAGTGTGAATGCCAAGGTACAAAGTGGGTGACATCTACATCAACCCACACAGGAAGCTTGAACTAACTCTTACCTTCCTTTGTTTGATTTTATTTTTTTTTTTTTCTTATATCTGAGCTCTGACATCTCTCCTCTAGGAACCAGATGTGCGACTGACTTTGCTGAAGTCCCTTCCATCCTCATGGAGTACTTTGCAACTGACTATCGAGTCATCAGTCAGTTTGCACGCCATTATGAAACTGGACAGGTACACCTAAACCCTCAAAATGAATATGAAGACAGATTTACACCAGTATTACTCTGTGATTTTCAGAGACATTTTGTCCAATATATCATAATTATAAGTAATATTAACACCTTCATTTTTCATTTTAGCTCTGATGTTATAAATTAAGAATGTGTTGCATCAGCTGATATTTGTCAGCCTTTCTATGATGCAAGACAGCAGAGTTAATTCAGAAACAAAAATTTGAAACATAATTGACTTCTTACTGACAGGTTTGTTCTGTGTGTTTCATTGTCTCCTCAGCCTCTGCCTGAGAGTATGGTGGCTCGGCTGTGTGAGTCAAAGAAGGTGTGCGGAGCTGCAGACACCCAGCTGCAGGTACAGTGACCAGTCCCACGCACATTACTTACAGTTATATCTAAAAGTATTCGTCACTTTCCGAAGAAAACGCGACTGCGGGATCCTTTCACAACTCATGTAAACTACTTTGTGATGCCTGTTTTTGTGACAGTCCAGAAGGAGCCTTTGCTCAGGAGTGTTTCACTGTGAAAGCCTTTTTTCATCACTGAAGGTTCCTCCCCTAAGAAGCTGTGTGAATATGCCATGCAAATAGGGGGAGTAAATAAGATAACAGAGACACCTTATCACTAAGGAGCGGAGCCATCCTTGACCTCTAGCTTCAGTGTTTCTTGAAGTCATGACAGAAAGCTGAAGATACAATGTTTTGATAATAAACATTCCTTCAAGTTGGAAAGCCTCCAGTCCTTTAAGGATGGAGGATGCAGAAATGTTACTTCTCATAAACATTTAACAGCATCTGGTATTTGATGGGGTTATACAAGCTTTTTTTTTTTCCAACTTAGTGTTTGTGAAAACTCTACTGAGTTTGATGGATATTTTTGGTTACCACCTTTTTCTGATTTTTGCAATCCTGGTTTATTTGTGTTTTAGCAGTTTTGCTGGACAGGCATTAAGGCCATGTCATAGTCCAAAAAAAAAAACAGCAATATAAATGCTATTATTTTCCTCTATTTTTATAGAGAACTGTACCACACACTTTCTTTTGTTAAGCATGTACTGTATGTGCAGGACTGATTCAGTAGAAGCTACGATTTTGTTTTGTTTTTTCCCTTCTCGGGCAGATTTTCTATGCCGTACTGGACCAGATATACCACAGCAAACCTCAGAACCGCTCCACCACAGAAATCCTGACGGAGATGCAGCAGAAATTCTACGGCTTGCCTTATACGCCCAATACGGTACATCCCCGTCTATCTTTGTGCTATTTCACGCACACTCTTTGAAATCATTTCTTTTGAGTAGCTGGTTTCCTAAATATTTTATCTTGAGATCTGTTACAGTCTTTGTGGTTGATGGTAATTTGGGGAAAGTTCTGTGCATGATTCCCAGAAGACTCTCCTCTCGCGGCCAAGCTGATTAAGCAAAGAAACAACACACACTTGACCGAGGATTTCTTTAGCTTTCTACTCTCTCTTCCCCTTCTCCTTCTCTTTCCTTCCTCTCTTTCTCTCTGGTTTTATATCTTTTACCCAGGCAGAGCAGCATTCAAGGGATTAAAGTCTTTTTTTTTTTTTTTTTCTTGAAGCCCTGCTAAAATAACAAAGAAGAGGTATACTTTGAATGAGGTTTCCCTGGGGGAAATATTTGAAACTCTTCATCCCGGTGTTTTAATGAAAAAAGCTCTCAATTTTCCCCCATTTTTGCAGCTGTGGGCGAGGGGATGAGGCCAGGGGGGAGAAGGGAATCAAAAACACAGTCATAATTTAGCCAGGAATGGCCTTCATAGAGCATTTACTCTGGGCTATAATTATGTGGCGTGGCATCAGGAATAGAGATTTCAGAACTGCTCTATATTCTCCCGGTCTTTAGTGTCCCGGCCAGCGTTTCTCCTCACAGGAGTCCTCCCACACTTCTGCTTGTGCCCTGCTTTCTAGCTTCCTTTCCAGAGATTGTGGTTTATGTTATACAGTTTCCCACTGTCGCAGTTATTTCTCTTCAACTTTTCAAACCACCCTGAAAGCTCTAACAGACACTTCACCCCCGTGTGCACAGCCAACTGCAGCGGGATCGTTTCCCTCATTTGAACTGAGGATGATTGCAGTGCTTGACTATCGAGGATTGGATCATCATTGGATCAGAGCAACTGAAAACAGATTTGTTTACATCCTTCAACGACAGACTCTACTTAAAGTTGTCTCTTTTTGAAATTCACCTTCTAAATCTCTCTCTCTCCTCGTGTCCTCATGGAAACACAGCAAAGGAAAAGTTTCCACCGTAAAGCAAACGTTTGACTGGCTGATGGGTTATATAGAGCCACAGATTATAAACATTAGGGTGACGCTGACATGTGTATAGTTTATAGAGCGGGGCTATCAGTTCCCGCTGCGGGCTGAGAGAGAGGATCAGCTGTGAGTAACACAGACCACATGCTTGCCCTTGAGCTGAAAATAATATTTGGAAATAAATGGCAGAAAGCAAAATGTTCTGTTCGCTGTGTTGACATTTCTCTAATCTGCGATTCTTGGCCTGAACACTTCGGGACCAAGTGTTTGTTCCTCTTTTTAAGTGTTTTTAACGCAAGACCCAGCTCATATTTGTTGCCCATACTCCTGTAAAATTGTTTAGGTGCACCTTAGCACCATGGACAGAACACCACGAGTTGACGTTGGAGAGAAAAAAAACGGTCTTTT
This sequence comes from Xiphias gladius, assembly GCF_016859285.1. Taxonomy (NCBI): domain Eukaryota; kingdom Metazoa; phylum Chordata; class Actinopteri; order Istiophoriformes; family Xiphiidae; genus Xiphias; species Xiphias gladius. The sequence goes on along the minus strand of NC_053406.1, from coordinate 9,245,661 downwards.
ATCTGAGCTACGAGAGGAACAGAGTAAAAAGCCTGTGCTGACTTTGTGTGCTTTATATGTAAGGATCAAAAGGATATCTCGCTGACATGTGACCCACTTGCACTCTCTCACAAAAGTCGACATTAATCATTTGATGTGTGGCAAAGGGATTGGAAACAAAGAGGAGCTTGGAAGTAATTTTCGTGGCACATTGTGACGACTGTTTAAAGCATCTTGTCAAAGACTCAGACAGCATACCAAAGAGCTCTTCAATAGCTGCGTATTTGTTCCCCAAATATCAGCAGCTATTAACCACATAAGAAATACAGCGGAATCAAAGTCTTCCAATGAAAGGCTGGCTTTCCCAAAGGTATAAAAAAAAAAAAAAAAAAGAACAGAACAGCATAATCACTCAATTAATTTTGTGGACATTTTCATTGTCAGACACTTTTCCTCTCATGTGAATTAGACTCTAAATGACTAAAACAGACATCTAACCTACATGACCCATGGCAGTGTATCGCTGCTGTGTTCAGCTGACAAAGCAGACTCAGTCAACTTCAGCTCTCCAGTGCTTTTCTGAGCCATAACTCCTCTCAGGAGGGCTGTTTACTCTTATTAAAGTCACTACAGCCCAGAAGAGTCTCATCAAGTCGACACTGTGGCGCTTAGGCTTTTTTTTAACGCTGTTGGATCACTCAGACCGGGTCAGACCACCGAGCTCTCTCCCACCACAGTGAAGATGAGCAGCTCCCATTTTAGACTCTCAAGCAGCAGTTATGAATTTCATTACACTTTTAAGGTATTTATTTATCACAAGAGTGTATTTATTATACAGTTTTGTTTTTTTTGGTCAGGTATCTCTTTGTGGTATTGTTTTTAGATTTGCAGTATTTCAGTTGAGCTATTCTTTCATTACAAGGACTTTAAATGGCTTTATAAACATAACTAGGCTAATACATTTTCATGAAAATAAACCATAATAACTTCAAGGACTCATTTTGAACTCCTTGCTAAAACCTTCTACATTTGACCTTAGTATTTTATAAAAACAACTTATATGCAGAGGTAACAGTTATGCTTCCACAACGTATATGATTTCACAACACGATCCTTTCATTATAATCCAGAATTAATGAAACAGACTTTTGACCAATTTTTATAATGTCATCAATAATATTCCTAGTATACAATACTTTATATAGAATGTAGTCACGTCTCCCCTAAAAATTAGATCTCATTTTCTGTCGGATTTAGCATATTAAGACTTAGCTGTTACAGTCAAAATTTTTATAATAACGATGGATCAGATTACTGTGTATTCTGTGAAAGGGTTCGCTTGTATTAATGAACCCACAGAGAATTATTGCCTGATTCTGCTGTTCTCCTTCAAATGAATGCTAAAGTTCATCTATATTTGTGAGGAGGTGTAAATAAGAAACTATTTGCTAATAGGTTTGCCCTATCAACTTAATAAAGTGATAATTAAGTATGTCAGGGTTGTGTTTACAGCTTGTTGCCCCCAAGAAGCCAAAAATGAGTTTATTCAGGGTTAAATACCTGGATTTTCTCTGGTTTTGGTACTGAAGCGTGTAGGTCATCTGTGTACAAACACAGTGCATATATTGTCCGTATCCTTTGATTCAGCTTTCTTAATGTGGAGATGGAGGGAGGTGTCTGCAGTCTGTTATGGTTTTGTTAACTACGGCAGCTGCTGTCTTCTCCAACAGGCTGAATGTTTGAGTGTTTGCCAGCTGAAATCCCCCAGTGTTCCCGTTTGCAACGATCATAAAAGAGCTTGTCTTTATAGATATGGAAAGGGGCCCCCTCAGGCAACCACAGGGAAAAAAAGAAGGGAGCTTCCTACCATTTAGGAATTTCCGTGTTTTGTCCTTATAAATAAGAAGCTGGCAGGTTGTGATTTAATGTTTTGTTATAGAGGTTTGTTGGAGGAAAGCTCTATTTATTTCACCTATTAAAAAAAAACATGGAAGCAGATTAAAAGATGACTTTTACATATGTATCAACAGGCTTTAATATTTTTTTCTTAATATCCACATCAGTTTAGTTGCAGTTTCCAAAGAAAAACTGAAAGAAGTTTGAAACTTTATGGAGATGGTTTTTTTGCCTAACTGTAGTTTTAGTTTGAGTTTGAGTCATCATCTACAGCCTCAGTTTGTGCTTTTTACTGTATGTTTCCATCAAACCCATTACATGTTTCATTTTGTGAAAACGGATGCACAGTGACAAGGGGTAATTGCATGCTGTCTTTGTGTAATTTCTTTATTTGGGAGCCAGAATTCTGCTATCACTTCTCCCCTCAAATCTAGTCTGCTGCAGTAGAACCTGTTGACAGCTCGAATGTATTAAGCCCCTGTGTCTCTCTGTCTTTATTTTTTTTTTTTTTAAACTTTGCGGTATAGGCATGGCAGCTGAGATTCAGCCACCTGATTGGCTATGGGGCCAAGTATTACTCCTACCTCATGTCCCGGGCCGTGGCGTCAATGGTGTGGAGACAATGCTTCGTTCAGGATCCTTTAAACAGGTGAGACCGCTGCTTAAGGTTAAAAATTCCATAACAAACTATCAAACTGAGCATGCAGAAATTGGAGGGAAATGCTCAACCTTCATCTAATGAAAAAGCGAATATCCTCAACTTTTTACGTAAGACAAGCTCAAATTGAGCATTTGCCATCCAGTACACTTTTGTATGAGAGGAACTAGTATTGAACTTGACTGTGTCAACTTAATTTCTCTCTTTATATACTTCATTAAAACAGATCCTTCTTTTCTTAGCAAGAAAATATACAGTGGGGTCCAAAAGTTTGAGACCACTTTCCCATGAACCCGAATGGGAAAGTGGTCTATTGTTTATTTGGATCCATTAAAAACTTCCAACTGTAACACAGTGACATTGAGATTTTTTTCTAATTGAAAGGTTCACAGAGTAAAGGATCTGTGGCTGCCTCCGATAAATCACCCGTGCCATGGTAAAAAAAATGTGTCCTTTTCTGCATAAGGACCATCCCAAACGAGCAAGGACCTCTAACAGAGATTCTGCCTCGGTGCTGACTGGTGGTGATGGATAATAGAGAAAAAAGCATATAAATTTGAGGTCCATGTTACTACTTTGTCAAATATTCAAACCTAATATTTGCACTATTTTTTGGATTTCAATAAATAACAGAATAGTGGAGTTAATATAGATAAGGGAAATGTATTTCCCTGTGCACATGAGCATATGTTCACATTTTAGTATAAGCTTGCTTTAAAAGTGGTACATATAATTTATCATTTATCAATTCATCATCATTTGAGGAATATTAAGGATTTTCAGGGGAAAAAAGATAACGCAACAGCTTAGGGATGGTTATATAACCATTTCCTGCTGTGTACCCCAGTTGACTTTTTTTCATAATGCCCTCCATGTTAATGCAGAGTGCCCTCCACGCTACAAATGCTACAAAAGGGTTGTGAGGTGCGATATTCTCTTCAGTTAACCCTGACAGTCTCTGTCAGTAGCCCCAAAACTGATCCCAGGTTGTAGTTCACTACACAGTGCAAGCGAGGAATCTAATCTGTAACTTTAAAAGCATTTTAATCTCGATCTCGAGTACAAAAATGTCATGTTTTCTACATATAATTACTCTACCTTTTGTGTAATGTCTGAAAGCATGGGCTCATATTTTTCTGTTTTCAAGCTCCTACTTTTCAGATGACAGCATAAATGATGATTTTCAGATTGATCCGAATAAAATTGATTGAATAATATGCCTTATTTGAGTGGAATGGAGTTGGGACCAAAGAGAGGAAAGTTACAAATTTAATAATCCCATTTCAAGTCAAAACAATGAAAGTCTCCAACAGTAGAATCACAAAGTTCATGAGGTTCACTCAGCTCCTGTGTTTCAGTTTCCACAGAGGTATGAGATATGTTATCATTAACTTTTAGTTTTGACTCTCTTTTCAGGCACTTGTAACCTTGTGTTCATGGTGAGAGAGTTACACAAATGATGGGAAGGCACGTCGTAAACCTGTTTTGCATTTAGAGTGCTGAGACAGATGCCTTCTGACAGGCCGCCTTCCCTGGATACTGTTTAAGTCCCTGCCGCCTGACATTTAACGTGACATTATTGTGAAACACGCACCGCCTTGGCAGGTGTATGCCGTAATTCACAGACACACAATCCTCATCCACGTTACCAGACCCTCCCTTATCACAAGTGTTTGCCCCTGGACAAAGCACAAAGACATTATTTTGAAAAACAAAACCTCTTCCGTATCTCCATCGACTCGAGCCCTGCAGCATTTTCTCTCTACTTCTCTTGTTCTTTCCTTTTCTTCTCCGTTGCCGTCTCTCTGTCTTCCTGTCTTTGCTTTCCTTCTGAGAATGTTTTAGTTCCACCTGCAGTTGTCAGATATCTGTTTCCTGTCACTTGTCTGCTGTGAGCAGGCATCTTAGGAGACTTGGCCCTGGGCTCCAAGTGGCAGCAGCAGCGGTGGAGGGGCTGACAGAGTACGAGGAGCTGACAGGGGAGAATACAGGTGTCTGTAACCTTATCTCTTTCTCTTCTGTGTCTGTCTTTTCCTTGCTCTCTGTGTCTTTTTCAGGGAAATGGGTGAACGCTACCGTCGGGAGATGCTGGCTCATGGAGGAGCTAAGGAGCCCATGCTGATGGTGGAAGGTAACTTACCATGTCCAGTCTTTTTTTTTTTTTTCCCTAAACGTTGAAAGATTCTTTTTGTTATTACCCATAAAAGACGATGAAACACTTTATTCTCTTACATCAGGCTTAGGAATCACACCTTTAGGCCTCAGTTCTCCCTCCAGTGTCTATGGTTACCATAAATGAACTCAGGATTCCCCTGAGTTCATTTCCAGGTTTCCTTCAGTTTAGGAATTAAAGTGTCGGTCCATACCTTTCCAGTAGCACCAGAAAAAGGGTCAAGAGAATGTCAAGAGAATGTGGGAGTTTCCATCACACATCAAATTGTTTTTACACAGCACTTTAACCAGCAAATAATGTTGACATGTTGTTGTTGGGTTGATAATGCCAAGGAAGAATCATCAATTAATAGCGATAATTTGGGGCAGCTAGGTATTTATATAGCAAGTTAGATAAACAAGTGTTCTTGACTTTCATTTCACTCCTTTTCACCTCACTTGTAAAGCTTGTATTGAAGGACACCTGAGGTAGTATTAACTTGAGCTTGTCATCACGCAGACGCAGCTGTGAGTCTGTTAGTCAGGTTGTTCACAGCTGTTGTGGTTTGGCCCAGTCTGTGCTTGAACGTCCACAGTGGCACACATTTACCAGTTAACCCGCCCCCCCCCAAGGTTCTTATCTCTGTTTACAGGAGCTTTGTCAACTCAGAGAATATGGTAGGCTTCTGCGATATAAGTTGTCAAGTCAACTCGCTGTGTGGCAGCCACACAGTATTCATGCTACTTTGGTCCAACCTTTTTCTAAGCTCAATTTTGATCTGCTTTAAAAAAAAAAAAAAAAAATCTTTTGACATTATGTATATATCGCTTTTGTGCACAGACAAAATGTAGGAGAGAAAGACAAACGTGGATGATTATGGGTTTGAGTGCTAAACACTGTTGACTCTGCAGGGCTGAGATCTCAGACTGGTACATTCCACTGTGCGCTTAACCACTTCAGATCAAATACATTTTTAGTCACGCTAGCGACAGATTTCCTTGTCAGCCACTCGGTCCACAACTTTGCCTTTGGTTAATCTATTGGATGGATTGCCCTGAAATTTTGAGCAGAGATTCATGCACCCTAGACAATGAATCCTACTGATTTTGTGACCCCTGGCTCTTCATCTAGTGCCAGCACCAGGTCAAATATTAAATTTTTCCCATACTTTGGTTTGACTAAACACCTGTAAAGCTAATGATATTCCCATCAGCCGCAGCTGTACTTTGCACTGTATACTAATCAGCAAATGTTAGCATTCCAACCCGCTAAACCAGCACTCTGTTTTTCAGCTTTCCTCCAGGTTGGTAACCATCAAACTGTAGTTAATCCGATTATGTCACTGAGCAGAAGCCGTAGTTTATCTTAACGTAGGATTGACATGCAAAAAAACGGCTTCCTCCCGTGGCCCTCCTCACTTAATTCTCCCGTCACTTGCTCCTCTCCTCCCCTCCTTGAGCAGTTGCTGAGGCATGTCCGGACAGGACAGCACAAGAGAAGGTGAGAGGGAGTAGTAATATCAGGTGACATTTGGGAGTGTACTGTAAATTTCTCCCTCGGGGTCACCTCCTCCCTTCTCCCTGTCCCTCTGACAACTCCAACCAAGGCTGCACCCAGCCTCTGAAATTACAGCCGCCAACAGATCAGATCCTTGTTATTAGATCTACTGTCCAATTAACTGTTGTTGAACTGACATTATTTGGTTTTATGTCTCCCTTTGAAGTGAAATCTGCTCTAATTATAGGCCAAGGCCCTGTGTGCAGAATAGTTATCAGGGTCATATTGATCCCTCTGGCTGTCTTTCCCAACTATAAGTCATAGTACGAGCCTCAAGACTGTAAACATGCGTGCACTGGTAATAATGGGTAAGATCAGAAATTTTAATTTTATTAAAAAAAAAATAAAGATCAAATTAAAAGAGCCTTAAAATGGTTAAATGTTCGTTTCAGTCCAACATTTTTGGCAGTGTCCTATAATAAAGTTTTCAGCCCAGTTTCACTCTGTGCACCTGCATTTATGATAATCATCTAAAAAAACATTTTCTTTCTTTTTTTTTTAACATAATAAAATCTGTTCTTGGTCTGGAGAAATGCCTAAACTGAAGCAAAAACTCCCTCAATTTTTAAAGAAGACTCATTCAGCCGCCTTGCCATTTTGATGGCTATATATGTCCTCATAATTTACCTTAACATCGTGAACGCTGAAGTCAGAGTTATACAGCCACATCGGCGCATGTGCTGAAACATTTAGCTTTTCACTGTTCTTTCCCTCGCTGCAGGGTTGAGAGTTTCATAGCAACCATCTTGAATTCCTATTGGGGATCGGAAAAGGATTTTGAAGCGAATAAGAAGGGCCCTTTTTATATCTACAGGAGTATTTAGGCCAGAGGAGACTAAAAGACTAGAGGAAGGACAGTGAATCCAGATCCAACCCATTACACATAATCCTTTCAAACAAAGGCCCTTGCAAATGGAGGTGTGTAACATTTCCCTGGTATCCCTGTCGGCGAGGTGGTAGAGGGGGCACAAGGGCAGAAGGGGAACCAGAGCAGGCTCGGCAAGGCTAATCAGAGGCCAGTCTTTATATGCATGGCTCGCTTCCCGCTACTGGAGCTTTCCCAGGAAAGACGGTGTTGAAATGTAAACCTGGGCATTAAATCCCGACCAGCAACATCAGGACTGAGTGAGCCAGAGAGAGTAAGAGGGAAGAAAAAGGAGAGAAAGGGAAGGACGGAGAGTGAAAGGTGAGCGACTGACTGAAGTGAACCTCGGGTCTCGCTACAGAGAGGGCTTTCATGGCCCAGACTGTTCCCATAGCCCTGACCACCAAGCACAGAAAATGGATCTACTTGGGCTAGGCAGCCGAGTCCCAGGACCCTGTTAGTTCTTTGTCCAGAGGCAGCTTGACTGAATAGTTGTTATGACTGCTTGCGTAGTTGCTAATAAACCCCAAGAGCAGGGTGGTCTGTACAGGCCCACAGCACTTTTGTGACGATGATGTATAGTTCTGTCTGAACTCAAGGGAGAGGATTGGATAAACTTCACAGCTGAGATGTAAAGCTGCAAAATACACCCTTTATAGCCCTTACTTAAAAACAGACATGATTTGTTATGAAAATTATCTTTCAATGCTCCATAAACTGCGAGGACATGCTTGATTTACTGATCAAGTAAGTCATTTGCCTTTTGATGATCACAGAGTTGTGAAGAATAAAGTTATAAAAGTCCTGAAACATCTTAAGAAATACTTGGCATCGCTCCAGACATAGAGGGCAATTTGTTTTAGCTTTTTTTGTGATGGAAATGAAGATCTAACCAAATTGATGGAATTTAAATAAAACCAACAAAAGAAACCAAAGTACTGGACAAATTAAGCATTTGACCTGATGACAGCGCTAGAGAAAAAGTCAGGAAATTGCCAAAGTTATAACTATTCAAGATATTTCACTCAAAACCACAACTGCAAACTTAATGGTGGTGCTCGATGAAAAGTCGCAGCATCAGGAAAGTCCAGAGGGATTCATCCTCTGGTCAACATGAATGCCTGTACAAAATTTCATGGTAAACAACCCATCAATGTTGAGATATTTCAGTCTGGACCAAAGTGGTGGACCGACAGACCTACACTGTCACACAGCTAGCATGGCTGAAAGTTATCCATGGGCATGAAGATATCTGACACACATTTAAGGCACCAGTATACTTCATCAGAGCTGCTTGTCGGGTGCTCGAACAATTTTGGAAACCCCATCCCTCCACACCGTTCTGACGTCGGAATGAGAGGGACTGTGTCCCACAATTTCTGTGACTTTCTGAAACTGATAGTCCGACAGTCACACCCACTTCACGGGCTCTCTCTCTCTCTCTCTCTCTCTGTTTTTTCATTTGTTACAAAATTACTTCTGGCCCTTTTTATGTTCAGTGCTGAGTGCAACACTGAACTTCTTAGAGTAGAGATTGTCTGAAGGTGTGTGCCGTTATCCCCATATTTAAATGAGTACACGTCTCTCTGACAGTCTGTTTTTCAGAACAGATATAAACACTCATGCCTCAGGACGAGGTCGGACAACATGTTGAATGAACTAATTCTTCTTGAGCATAACCTGACCCTTAGAATCTCAGACTTTGTTAAGTTGTAAAGATGGGGAAACCTTTCTTACATCAAGAGGTTGGTTTACTGAATGTTGTAGGGTTTATCCTCATTAACGCTGCAGGTTTTTTGTCCTTTTTTCTTTTCTTTTTTTTTTAAATTCCCTTTTGTGAAGGCACTTACTCAACAGAGAGCCTCCCAGTGCAATGTTTGTCATCACCCTTGTCCCACTTGCTTTCTGGCCCTGTCTTAAGTGTGGTTCGTAGAAAAAGCTTCCTGAACTTCAAAGGTGTAATTACAGAGGCACTGAGCTGATGGTTTGCCTCCAGGTCTGACAGAGGTAACTGCTTTTCAAACCTTGACATGTTTCAAATGGTTATGAGCAACAGCTAAACAGCTACTGAATCAGCCAGAAATGTGTTTTGAAATGTGTGATCACATACTCTTCTCTGACTTGAGTGACTTGGAGCTCTGTGTGCAGAGTCAGTGTAAGAACATAGTGTCATGAACATACAAGGACTATGACGCTGCAGAGGAGGTGGGGCTGAGGCTCATGTTACTGCATGCTGCAGTTCACATTTTAAATGTACAGATTTGGCGCAATGCTGCTTAATCCTCCAAGTTGCAAGTAGGTGCAATTGGCCTATGAAAGCAATCAAATAAATCATTAAAAAAAAAACAGAGCATAGCCAAGCCCATGGGAGTGGGATCAATGGCTCTTTTAAAACAACCAGTTTCAGCTAAGCCTTCTGATTGGTTAAGGACAGTTTCCAGCAGTGCTGAGTAGTGCTGTAATAGCAAGATCCAGGTAAAAATAGAAGTGCCTGCTACACATTCTTTCAGTGAGCCAAGAAAGCAATTTATGGGTTCTTTTTAGACAGTACGCTTTTGTGGAAAATCCAATGTGTATATTTAAGTCATAATTAAAATCTTTAAATTGTTCGCGTGTTCAAAATAATCATCTTTCCTCTTCTGTTGCAAAAAAACGGGAGCACTCTTTTATTTATCAGTTTTTAGAAGAAAGTAGGTCTTCAGACAGTTTACTCCCAGATTCTTTATCCCTGACAATAAAACTCCTTCTAGGCGGTAACACGTGTTTGATAAATTCAACCAGCAGTAGCTGCAGACTGGATAACAATTTTGGAACTTTTCTGCTGAATTCTTGTCCCCAGAGCTGTCATTACCAAGGCCTCAGAGCTGTTAGCCAGCCGCATAGGTCTTCATTTGACTGATACCCATCACCCACCACCCTTTGTGTAAATAAACAAGTCATTCTGTGCGTGCTGTGTATATACTCCTGTAAGAGGTAAAAAGGCAGAAAAGCCAAGAGCTATGTCAGTTTAAAATGAGTTTCCATTTCTCAGTAAGAATCCCTCTGTTCTGTTTTGTGAAAATAACTATTACAGACAAGAAGAGGCCGTGGAGGTTGAACCAAAGAAGAGGGTCTGGGATTTGAACGTTCCCACACTGCTTGGAAAAACTGGGCAGGGATAGAGAATGAGTAGTGCACTTTCTTTCCCTAACAAGTACTCTTGAAGTACCCTTGAGCAAGGTACTCAACATCCAATTGATCCAGTGAGGCCTTTTTCTGTGGCCTAAATGCGTATATCTGAAAATCAAGGTATTGGTTAAAAAGTGCTTTTTTAATCAGTCATTCGTCTGAGAATACCTCTGCTGGAATAGACCCACTGTTATTTTGAATACTTTGTTCGTCATGTGTCTTAACACCTGCTGCTTTACCCCAACTTTGTTGGCCAAGTTAGCTAATGCCGCAGGCCCTGAGATGACTGTAATGGGTAGAAGCCTTTTTCCTCAATGGCTGTCAGTGCCATTATGAATGGAAATGGAAACTCTTAAACACGAGATGACTCTCACAGCGAAGCCTCTGTCCTGAGGCTCTCTCGACAATGGACACAAAGCACAGCCTATGTTTAGTTTGGCTCTGGTGTTTCCTCTGTGCGTAGCCAAGAGTGAGTGTACAGTTCTGCCCACTCTAACTCTGCTAACAAGCATGCACAGAGGCCGTACAGTATCCATACTGATGAAACCACAAGTACCTGGATGGCCTGTGTGAATCTATAGAATAGATTTCAGCTGTCTTGGTAATTGGTGAGGTGGTCTTGTGAGTACTGTCAAGCTCAATATAAGGGTTTGTTCGCCCCCCAAAAAAATCTGCAATGTTTAGCTGATTAGCCAATCAAGAGAAAATGTATCTGAAATTATTTTGATAATCAGAGAGCTGTCATTACCAAGGCCTCAGAGCTGTTAGCCAGCCGCATAGGTCTTCATTTGACTGATACCCATCACCCACCACCCTTTGTGTAAATAAACAAGTCATTCTGTGCGTGCTGTGTATATACTCCTGTAAGAGGTAAAAAGGCAGAAAAGCCAAGAGCTATGTCAGTTTAAAATGAGTTTCCATTTCTCAGTAAGAATCCCTCTGTTCTGTTTTGTGAAAATAACTATTACAGACAAGAAGAGGCCGTGGAGGTTGAACCAAAGAAGAGGGTCTGGGATTTGAACGTTCCCACACTGCTTGGAAAAACTGGGCAGGGATAGAGAATGAGTAGTGCACTTTCTTTCCCTAACAAGTACTCTTGAAGTACCCTTGAGCAAGGTACTCAACATCCAATTGATCCAGTGAGGCCTTTTTCTGTGGCCTAAATGCGTATATCTGAAAATCAAGGTATTGGTTAAAAAGTGCTTTTTTAATCAGTCATTCGTCTGAGAATACCTCTGCTGGAATAGACCCACTGTTATTTTGAATACTTTGTTCGTCATGTGTCTTAACACCTGCTGCTTTACCCCAACTTTGTTGGCCAAGTTGGCTAATGCCGCAGGCCCTGAGATGACTGTAATGGGTAGAAGCCTTTTTCCTCAATGGCTGTCAGTGCCATTATGAATGGAAATGGAAACTCTTAAACACGAGATGACTCTCACAGCGAAGCCTCTGTCCTGAGGCTCTCTCGACAATGGACACAAAGCACAGCCTATGTTTAGTTTGGCTCTGGTGTTTCCTCTGTGCGTAGCCAAGAGTGAGTGTACAGTTCTGCCCACTCTAACTCTGCTAACAAGCATGCACAGAGGCCCGTACAGTATCCATACTGATGAAACCACAAGTACCTGGATGGCCTGTGTGAATCTATAGAGTAGATTTCAGCTGTCTTGGTAATTGGTGAGGTGGTCTTGTGAGTACTGTCAAGCTCAATATAAGGGTTTGTTCGCCCCCCAAAAAAATCTGCAATGTTTAGCTGATTAGCCAATCAAGAGAAAATGTATCTGAAATTATTTTGATAATCAGTTAAACATTTCATTCATTTTTCAAGCAAAAATGCCAAATATTCTCTGCTTGAAGGATTTGCTGCCTTTATTTGTCATATATGAAAGTAAATTAAATATCATTGGGGCTTGGGCTGTTGGTTGGACAAAACAAGCAAATTCAAGAAATTATTGTACACAGCATTTTGTCACTGTTTTTATCATGTTATAGGCTACAACATTTTATCAAGAAAATTTTTGCAGATCACGCGACAATAGAAATAATCATGAGTTGCAGCCCTGCTGTCAACACATGTCATTGGAACAACACTGGGTAAGAGAAAGTCCCAATGAAAACTGTTGACAGTGAAGCCAGAGTTACGTGTCATTTTTCTCAATGCCGCGAGCACCACAAATTAAATTTTATTCACATCCATCGTGTTCATCTGGAGGCAGAAATTCCAGAGGAGATATCTCAAAACTCTAGCCTTTCGTGTGTTAAATTATCACGCGCCAGCCTCCAATACCCACAACTAGTGGCTGTCAACAACAAACTTAATCTCACCCCTCTCGTTCTATAGAATTATGGGTAATGTGTTTTTTTTTATGTAACATAAGGCATTTAAACATATCTGTACATATGTTACAATTATTAATGTCTAAGTGACAATGAAATACTCTATATGGTATTTTGTTGTTAACTAATCAGCTTTTCATGAGCTACCTTTATATATTGCCAATAATTCTTTTCACTTGAACATGTATCATTAAATTCACACCCATGGGTAAGAAAGAAAACATTTGGCATTTGGGTAAACAGACCCTTAAAATTTAAATGAAAAACATGTTTGATATATTTCAGTGAATGTATGTTTTTATAGTATAGTATGCAGCAGGTTTGTGGATTTCTGATGATCCATAGTTTACTGTGACACGTTATAAGAGGATTCAAACCACCTCGGGCATTTTGAATAGAACAGTCCGTAACGCCAAAGTTGGCAGTTTTAAGACACACATCCCGCCCCTTCCCCCCAAAAGCCAATCTTCTGCCTTGTAACCGCCGACCGGGAAACACATCTAGCCAATGGTGTTGTTGAACTGATGCAAGCGACATCTTGCATATGCACAGTAGAAGTATAACCTGTGGAAAAAAAGGATTGTAAACATTATTTTGGGGACCAGTCACTTAACAGTTTAAGCAGTTTTTATCAGATTTGACTAGTTCTACGTGCCGTTTTGATGTCCCTGTGAGTTTTTTAAAGTGAAGTTAAGGCTCTCTCTGTTTTGTCTGACTCAGCCCCGCCTCCTTTTGTATATCTATAAAAGCAGCCTCTCAGATCAGATACTCCTCAAAACTGTTGTTATGACTTTGAGGTTATCTGTGCATTCCTCTCAAACTCTCCCAGAGATCTGGGTTGAGAAAAGACTCACTCATTGCTTATTGTTGATCCTGTCTTCATCTACCGTTCGACGCCAACAGTGAGACCACAGGTGCTGACACCACAGGCAGCTGGTGATGAGAAGCCGGTGTTTACCTGCCTAACCTCTTTCATGATCGCACCTCCCTTTCCATCTCTAATTCTGTCTCTTTCTCTCTCTTGCTTCTCCTCTTCCTCTCTGCCTGTCTCATAACTCTTGTCATGTAAACTTTGCTTGTTTAACACACTAACCTGTGGCACGCAGTACTCCAGACATCAGATCCCCCTGTGGATAAACAGTCAGGAAATTACATCTATTAGAGAAAGTGCTGTTGACGCTACAGACAGTGTATGGAGAGTTCAAATGTGTAACTGATCCCACAGCTCTGTCTGCTCACGTACTGTAATAAGTAAACAAGTGTCATGTCAGAACATGTGTGTACCTGTGCGCCTGTTTCTACATTGTTTTTGTGCTGCATACTGGTGTAGTGAGTGGGGTGATGACTATCCTTCAATCGTCTTTGACCGTCAAGGATGCTTGTCTGTGTCTGACGCTGACCTTTGTTCCGAGTGGGGCAACGGAAAAGAGGATATTTATCCAAGAATTAGTCCAGTATTCCATGGACATGTAATCAGTTGTGACCACGGATATACAGTATTTTCCCTCCTAAGCAAGAGTTCCCTGATCATGAAGACTTTTAGGTTAAAGCTGCAGTAATCTTTTTTTTTTTTTTTTTTTATCAAAAAGGGTCAAATATCTATGTGTAATGTAAGAGGTGTCACTTGTTATGACAAACGCACGGAGAAATATCACCTGACTCTAAAGCAGTTCCCCTCAGCCCTATGAAGCGTTTTAGCAACTTTAAGCTCGTTGTTTTGGCTTTGTCGCCAGAGACTTCTTAGAGAGACAAGCTGGTGAACATAGTGGAGCATTTGATTTGAAAATGAGAAAGTGTGGTAAATGAGACCTTGAAGGGCGTTTGATACAAATATTGGCAATTTGTTGAGCTGGAGGTTTCTGCTGGGTTTGGTAGCTGCAAAGCAAATCGCTAGTGATAGTTAGCATGCCAGCCATTATTAATGCTCATAAACGGAAAACAAGCTGGCTAAGTAAAATTAAGTTTTAAAAAAAAATCACAACTGGAGTATGATTTAAGAACCCCAGGACTATCGTGTTTTTAAAAAATAACTTTTTAGAAATAGCAGGGCCTGCACTGCATGTGTCACACATTCAGTACACAAACACCATATAATAATCTAGTTAATACATTGTTACTTTTGAAACTTTACCCAAATACTCAAAAGTTTCTTCTGGTCTAGTATCTTATTATTACAAAAAAAAAAAAAAAATCAGCATGTTAGTTTTGTCATTGTGTGCATTTTAGCATGCAGATGCTAGCATTTAGCTCAGTACAGCCTCACAGAGCTGCTAGCGTGGCTGTAGACTCTTAGTCTTGTTTTTCTTCATTGAAAAGATATTCATTAATTAAAAATGAATAGACTAAGATGTCTGTGCAGGACTGTTGGGCCTTTTACCTCAGACTCCATAACGTTATCTTGGAATTAAATTCAGGACTGAAATGACAACACACAGCACTTTTCTGTTATTATTCCGTAATCCAGGGGCCTTGCGGTGGCGGTGTGTTACGGACCCATGTACATTGGTATCATCTTGTAGCCAAGGGGCAGGGTGCGACCGGTGGGTAAGAGGAGATGATAATCCCTTCTCTGATGTTCTCATGCAAGGTGATTCACTGCAGGCCATGCCAGACCTGCACTCAGTTTCTACCTGCTGAGCCAGTTTCAGGATGGCAGCAACACACATCCACACTCCCCAGGGTGTGTGTGTGTGTGTGTGTGTGTGTGTGTGTGTGTGTGTGTGTGTGTGTGTGTGTGTGTGTGTGTGTGTGTGTGTGTGTGTGTGTGTGTGTGTGTGTGTGTGTGTGTGTGCGCGCGCGCGCGTCTGTGTTCGACTGTCCACATCTTGATGTGTTTCTGTATTTTCAAGATCGCTGTGTGAAACTCTTTGCGTCTCCATTCATGCGTGCCTGTGCAGACTTGCTTGTGTGTAAGTGTGCAAGCGTGCATGTGTGTGTGTTGGAGGTGACCCATGCAGCAAAGCGGGGGAGGGGGAGGGTGCCTATTTACATTGGCAGCTACACAAGGGGAAATGAACTGACTTCAAAGCGGGCGCGCAGCTGAATTGTAAAGCGAGCAAGGGAGTCCTCCATGCATGAGCTGGCAGACAGGCTCTGAAAACACAGACAGACATTCCCAGGGCTTGCTCGCAGCTACACAGTCATATTTGCTGTACAGCACTAGTCACAGTCTGGTGTAATGAGAGTGTGTCCTGCGTATGTGTGTGAGCTCAGTATCACCCCTGTAAAGCTCTATGAAATGTACAGTATACTTTTTAGTTTTGTTAAAGGCAGAAACAGAAGACGTTGAGAACTTAGCATAGCTGTTTTTTACTACACACCGTCTGCTGGGTCATATCACCATCTGAGGCCCGTTAAAGGTGTCCACAAAGCTTGTGCCTTTGACGTTCTGTGCCGGTTCTCATTTCTTTTCAGTACAGAGGGATTGTGTGAGGGTGCGGTTCAGAAAAACAAAAAGCGCTGCACACCGTCTTGATTAGATATAATAATGAAGTTTTGTTGTCCAAAATGTGGAAATTTCCTTACACTTTCACTTTAAGATACACTAATTAGACTGCAACACTGCGCTGACTATATGCATCAAATGCAAATGTTAAAAAATAAAACCATCCTTAAAATACATTCTCACACACGCACAGCCACCCTGAAACATGCTGCCCTGTGTTTTTTGTGTGACAGGGATGCTGCAGAGACGGCCCACCATCGAGGACTTTGTGGATGCACTGGTGTCTGAGCTCAACCCGAACTTTGAGACCTTCATCATGGACTCTGAAAGCTGAAAGACGTCTCTGGCGGCGTGGAAACAGACGAAAGCTATGGCGGCACAGTGCACACTCATTCTTACTAAGCATCTTTACTCTGTCTGTAAATGAATTGTGTGTATTTTATATCTTGCTTGTTCTTCTAAAAGTCACATTGACTTATTTGATATTTTTGGCCAATTCTGCTGTCAAGAAAAAGTAATTGGATAAAAATTCAAACTTGCTACCAATCCTAAAAACTCCTGGTTATCTCTAAATATTGATTGTTGCAGATTCAGAGTCAATTCTTCCCCGTTCAAAGGCATTTTTTCAATACTCTGGACTCCTTCGTGTCAACATTATTGGTATTTCAACATATTTTACAGTAACTTGTGCCAGGCCACATACTGTTCATTTAATATCTTACAATTCTGAGTTTGTACGTAAGTTTTTTTGACATTTTCTCAGCACTGAACTTTGCTAAAAATGAACAGAAAATGTACTATGATATGTAACATATCCATATAAATTTATCTAAGTGCATATGTGTAGTGGTTTTCATCATTTCATTTGCCTTATTTTCATTCATGTATTAATTCCACAGCTAATATCCCCTCAGTTAATATCTATTTTCAGCTCACATACTAGCGGAACATTGTTTTTTCCTGATCAAATCAGCGTGAGGAAGAGTACCTAATCTGCTCTTCCTGTCATATGGTCATTGTTTAGGCGTTAAATTAATACCGCTCCATCTGTTTTGTCTGCCAAGAGTTTCTGCGGGGGTAGGAGAAGGAGCAGGAGTCCAGCCTTTTGTGTTCTGAATTTTCAGTCGTAAATAGGAAAGTTTAGGTCAGTTCTGATCTGGATTGTCTTATTCATAGCTGTTGTGGCACGGTGTGAAAATATAAGTCAGTTGGTTTATTATGGAAAGTCAATATTTAATACTTTTTACTTCACACTTTATTTAAGTTGCTAAAGCATAACATTAAAGCAGGGCTTGGTTTCTAAAGGAGCTCTTCACATTTCCGCAGACACTCCGGTGAATAGTCTGGCTGTTTTCATCTGTTTCAACACATTCAGACAGTAATTACCAGCTGAGCTGGGACTGAAGCTGCTCCCTCTAACAATGTCCTTGCTTGCCTTAGCTCAGATCTGAGTCCCAAGGCAGGTGATGAGGAGCCGCTTCACATGGTTCTTGATGGTGTGAGCACGCCATCACTGAGCGAACCGGGAGGCTTTACCCACAGAGACGCTGCAAGACCGCAGTGTTTTTGATTGTCTGGATATGAACATTGGCGGGGTTTTTTTTCTTTGTTTTTTTTTTTTTTTCCAGTTGAATCTTAGGCGAAATATATAAGCAGAGACTGTGTGGCTGCACTTAAGTTGAATTTAGAAACAATCCCAATGTTAATAAATGGATTCATTACGCTCCAATAATTTTACACATCAAAGTCAGTTTACTTGTCATGAGAAGTATCACTCAGCCTTTGAAGACAGTTGTATAACGTCTTCTGTGGCTCTGGAGGAGATTTGTAAAGTTTGTTTGTCTCAGCTGGGGCTTAAATACAACAGGTTTTTAAAGCAAAGCCTGCCTTACAAACTAGAAAGTTATTATTTTCATTATAATTAATCTTTTCATTGTTTCTTCAGAATAATCGATTTTTTTTTGCCTATAAAATGTAAAATAAAACAGGGAACATTTACATTACAGTTTGACATGTACAAAATGTTTGTTTTTTCTGACCTACAATCCAAAACTCAGACTGGTCAAACTAGTTGACAATTTATTTTCTGTTGATCGACTAATCGTTTCCACTTGCATTATGGGAAGTGTAGGATTCAGTGTTTTTAGAGGTAAATCCACACTAGAGATAAAAAGTCGGGATATATCAGCCACTAAATCATCAATTGTGAAACTTATTTTTGATCTGTCGCTTTTTTTAATGAGTAAAATAAAGAATTGAGAGTGTACGCTTTCCTCAGTATGTAAACTTGTTCAAGTGGTTTATTTACAAAAATGAAATGTGGAAGCAACTGTTCACATCCATCAACACTATAACTGGGGGAAGAAAAAGCAAACATATTGTCAGTAATGTCTATGTTACAAAAATATTGACCTATTTCCTATTTTACAGTATCTACAACATATTTATCACTTAAACATTCCTCATCTTAACTTGTTCCGTATTATCAAGATTGTCTTCAATGTGCAACATATTCACTTTTGACACTTTTCTTCACACCTCAAATTTTACAACTGTTACCTTTACACACAAAAGCTTCATGACACCTGCTGCAGTTTATGTCCTCCTACATGTGAAGATGTGAGACATTCTCAAGGCAGAGCACTTTGATTCACTTTGCTCCGCGATAATAAGTCAATACTCCTCGACGTTTGAACTTCATTCGATTAAACCTTCTAGGCCAGCGAGTTCACATTCTGTGTGTGTGTCTGTGTGTGATGTATGTTTTGTATCTGTGTATCTTTCTATGCCTTTGCTCTTGCTCTTTGCGTTTCTTCAGCAGTGCTTTTTAATGTTTGCATGTATGTACAAATTCCATTTGGATGCTTCGACGAGGGGTTCTGAGGTCAGCAGCAGGCATTTCAAAATGTGTGTGTGTATGCGTTTTGGGGGGGGGGGGTAATCTGAAACGGGATCTGGTTGCGGCTGTTGTTGAGTCCAGGATGGTTCAAGGGTGGAACACGAGCTAAAGAAGTCCATGTCATCCTGGAAAGAGAGCAGGAAGAGGAACACAGACACGCAGTGATTAGTAACGTATCTACCCAGAGCCAGCCCTAAAACAGGATAGTCTTGTCTACATCAAAGAACTCCTGCTATCTCTTGTTTCTTTTACCAGCTGCTCTTTGTGGAGACACACAAAGCAATGTCCCAGTCCATAAAAAGGACATCCATGATTGAGTGTCATTTGCAGGAAAATTGCATGTAGTAGTTTCAGAGAAGTTGAGTTTTCTTTCACAGACTTACTCTTTTAATGACTATGAATGAGGAAGGAGTGCAACACAGTGCAATATGAAATCGACCACAGTATCTAATTCATAACCTATCTGTGCTTTGTGGAGTGAAAGAAGCCCTGTCATTTCTTCCTTGCACTTTGAGTAGACGATCAAGATATTGAGGATCATTAAGCCGTTTTCTCTGGGGCGACTAATCTGAAATGCCAAGAAAGTGTCTTCATCCACCAAGCAAAACTTCTATGAGAAAAAAGAAATGTACAGCCAGGGACATGATTTTGCATGAGAGAGCTGTAGTGACTCACCTTCCTGAGTTAATGGGTGCTGGTTGGGAAGAAGTTCATCCGTCACAGCTTCACTGTAGCTCTGTCTGGTCCTCTCAGACGAATTCTCCCTTGACCTGCGACCTTCTTCTTCCTCGTCACCCTCACCATCCTCTTCCTCTTCCACCTCCAGGCCTTCTGCAGGTTCTGGGTCGGGCTGAGGCAGTCCGAAACACTCTGCGGGCTCCGAGCTGCCCGTCGTCCCACCAGCCCCTGCGGAGACAAGCTCTGGATGTCCTCCCAGCTGCATCGGGTTGCCCTCGTCATCGAGGTCTGTATTTCTGGGGGAGCGTGATAAAGAAAGCTGTGGTTATTATCACCATGAATCTCTGTTCACAGCCACACCCTGTAGTGTTTCAAATTTATGCAAGATGTCTCTGTTTGTTCTCGGCACTTCAAAGAATGCCTGCCTATTGTTCCCAGGTGTACTGTAGGTGTGCCAAACACCAGCCGATTGGGAATGACAGTGTCAAGTTCTTTGATCTTCATTTTTTTTTTCTCAGTGTATGAGCACAAGTATCTACCTTACTTTACACATTTTATTGTGTACAGTATAATAACCTATGCAGTTTGGAGCAGTTGAACTACTGGAATTGTAATTACAATACAGAGGCATGAAATTGTGTGTATGATTGTATTTTTATAGTGTTTGTTGGACGGTTCATGTTGACTTTAGCCTTTAGCCAGCTCAGGTTCAGTTCAGCGAGCAGAGCGCGGTCCAAACACTGCCGAGTTTCCAGATTTCCCTCTGAGCTGAAAAATGTTTGCAGTCGTTGTGTTGCCAGGCAGATCGAAAGAGGTGTTCACTGAACAGTTCCGTAGTAATGTAGTACATGCAATATGGAGTTTGTCAGCAGCTGTTATCCAACCTTTTGCCACCCAGCAAAAGACAAAAGATACTATCACATAAAAAAGTGACCATTTGGATCACATTTTGTTCCTTCCTGGGCGTAAATTTGCTGCAGAATTTGTTCTTACCTGTCACTGAGGCTTGCCTGGGACTGGAAGGGACTGTTGTCCCTGCTGTGGCTCTCATCACAGCACAGAGATGGGATCAAGTGGACAGGACCTGAACGTCACACACATGAAAGTTCAACTTTACACATTCCCATCACCAACCAAAGTCTTTGTTGCAGTCCAAAGGGATGTTGAGGCAACATGACAGTAAACTGCTGAATTCAGAATACAGTACTTTTCCTTATACTCATTAGTATCACTGAACATATTGTGGATGTGGCTTTATGAGCAGTTTGTGTGAATTTTGAAAGTGTCTACTGCTAATACAGCTGTAGCATAACAGCGCGTCGGCCTTAATCACAGCCTACCACAGGTGTGTCCGGGACCCAGGTGACACTGGCAGCAGGGTCTCTGGGGAAAGTCATGTAGCCAGCGGGGGTCCAGGCAGGACAGCTCTGCCCCGCTGTACGGACAGTCCTGGGATCTCAGTGAGGCTGCTGAGGAAACAAGTTGGAGGACAGTCAACCACTTAGACGGCGTAGGTGAAAGGTGGGGTGTGTGTTTTGGACTGAGTGGAACAACTTACAAAATATTTAACTCATGCGTTCCCTTTACACCACTTAAAAAAAAAAAAAAAAACTGGTAACACCTTGATAACTTGCACCAGGCTCTTTGTTTCAGGTGAGTTTACCAGGTAAACATGATGTCATTGATTTTTTGCCCCGGGATGTTTCACATACTCGAACACTTTGGACCTCAAGAATGCT
This sequence comes from Xiphias gladius, assembly GCF_016859285.1. NCBI lineage: Eukaryota > Metazoa > Chordata > Actinopteri > Istiophoriformes > Xiphiidae > Xiphias > Xiphias gladius. Next base: position 9,224,291 of record NC_053406.1, on the reverse strand, counting down.
GCTCATTGTACAAGTTCCCACAAATATGTAATATCAGGATTTAATAAGGCTTAACAACAGAGATCCCAACTGACAGATGAACTGGCACTCTGTACAGTTAACAAAAGAGTAATGAAATCATGCTCATCCAGCTACGGTACATATACTGTTCTTCATTTTCCCAATTAAGGGCTTTATAATGTCTTCATATATTCAGCTGTTGCACTTCACTCGGTGCATTAAAAGTACAATCAAAGACATTGTAGGCTCTGCAGTAGACTAGAAAAGCAAAAATCAATAAAAAACAATGTGCCGCAAACGACAGCTTCAACACAACTGCCTGCTCAGCACATCTCAAAGCACACAAGTGAATTCACACAAGTGACATATTCGAGATAGCTTATCAAAATCATATCTTCATGGTTTGGTATTTCTAATGATGTTGTATAAGTTAGTACATTTGGGAACACATAGTATGAGGTTTTTCCTTTATTTTGGAAGTCTTGACCAGAGTACAGATTGTACTGGGAATTCATTGGCACCTGGAGGGGGGGGGGGGTGTTCAAAGTTCAACACTCACTGCAAAGAACCACATGCAAACTTAGCTTGTGAAAAAAAACCATAAAAAGCAGTCGCAGTGGTGCATGAAAAGTCTTTCTGGCACTAAAATGTGAACCTAACTTTAGGCCTCTGCTTTGGTTTTAAGACTTTATACTCTAATTCATCTAATCACCAATGAATCGAAATCCTCAGCTCCTGTGTTCCTCCCTTACACTTAAAAAACTTGTCTTAATTCCGAAACATCTTTTTCAGATTGAAATGTTTTGTTGGACAGCTGCAAAAAACACAGTGCTTCCAGGTGTTGTGACTCACCACTGGGCTTCTTCTCGAGCAGCTGTCTCTTGCAGTAGATGACACACAGGACCAGCAGGGCCAGCAGCACGGTGGCCAGAGCGCTGCAGATGACGGCAGCCAGGGCCATGTCCCGCGGGCTGGTCACCACCGAGGGCAGCGGGACCAGGTTCACACGCCCACTGCCTGTGGAGGAGGGTGGAGGGAGATGAATGTGAAGCACAGATGAACATCAGCGTGTGAAATGTTGACTGATTCTTTGATTTATTGACCACATGACAGTCGACGTTTGCGGCTTATACGTGATGAATGGTATTAATATTAGACTAAACTTATTTGAGGGTTTTGGACACAACAACTAATCTCTCGTGAAGAAGAACAGGGGGATAACCCCAGACGAAGTGCAGTTACTTCATATCGTATCCAACACTCCTCAGCCAATCAGAATCTGGAAACGTGAGACAAATAATTCCTTTTCGCTTCGAGCCAGTCATCTCTTCGCTGAAGCCTAATGAAATAAGCAGAGGAGTTCAAAGAGAAAACGCCTGTGGTGGATTCTCTCTTTATCTACCTCTGTCTTGTTCTCCACAGAAGATGATTTACAGACATTTTCAACAACCCCCCCAGGCTCCCTCACATGCTGGCCACACAGCACTGAAATTAAGAGGCTGATCAGGTTTTTGAAATGGGCCAGATGTGAGTGTACAGAATGTGACGGAGAGAGAAGAACCTTTTGGACAGACGTCGGGAGTGTATTTATAATTCTTTGTGTTATTATTGTTTCTGTGGTGGTGAGTTGTGTGCACATGCACTGATTTCATGATGAAGCTGCTGGTACAGTTCGGGGCAAACAGTGACATCACGTGCACTGTGATGTCACTGTTTGCCCCACCTTCAGGACCCTTCACAAACCTTCTTATTTAAAGACTTCTGGCCCCAAGGATGCCGCTCGTTATACAAGTTCCCACAAATACTGAACATCGGGGTTTAACACAGCTTAACGCTCAATATCCCAATGTAAGACAGATGAAATGGCGCAGTTGTTTGAAAAATCTGGCATGCAATTATCCTTTCAAACACTCATCAGAGATAAAGGCACAATCTGCCATCCAAATGTAAACTAAGAGCAGCCAAATTCGTAACATGACTGGAACTTTCTATCACTGTCAAACTGAACAGCAACTTGAAGACAGAGATTAAGGCAATCTATTATTTATGTGTTCTGATACTATTCAAAGCTGCTTTACTTGATTGTTTGGCTACTTTGTGCGAATGTTTTAGAAAACAGTTGCTTATTTTCACTTAGCAGACGCAGAACATCATTAGCATTCATTTGGATTAGTGTTTGTGTTTTTCAATATATACAATTTTTCATTAAGGCAAACTTTTCAGTTATGTGCTGTATGTGAATGTAGCTGAAATGTATACAGTCAAAAACAAAAAAAAATTAATAAATCAATAAATGATTCAGCCTTAACACAGGCGTATTAGAATCGCACTCAGGTGATAGATATAGAATACTGCATTCAGTGATTGGTGACGTGTACTGTCAAACTAGCCATCTACAATCAGAATGTAAGTTGCATGTCCCACATGATAACCTCAGCTCTCTGCTTTGTAGCTTTCAGGGGGAGTTGGAGAAGAATTAGTAGCCTGCCCCGATTTCTCTCTGAGGTCAAGTACATAAAGCTTAACATAATTGTCTCTGATCATTGACGGTAATCAAACATAATTTCCTGATCAGTGTATATGTGATAGAGACTGTGCAGGTTAATATGGAGCAAACAGTGAAAGTATGTTGTAATGACACTGTGAAACAGATTGACCGGTTAACAATATGTGGGGAAAAAATGAATTGTGAAAATGTTTTGTGAATATGGCAAATATAATGAATGACTTTTTGCTTGAGAAAATGTTTTTCTGTGAGCCCCGCTGTTTGCTTTTCAGTACATTAATCATGGGAACTTGTTTCAGGCTTTTCACATCCAAGACCGCTTTGTTGTGCAATGTAAACATTACTTTAGCTTTGGGCAGTCTTTTTATTCAGCCATGATAGGGGATAAGGGTATTTTAACATTCCTTCTAAGGGAAAAAAAGAGGGAAAAACCCAAAGCAGCTCTCCAAAACTTAGTATGACACAGAGGGCACGAAAAGGAGCCTTTTGATATACAATAAACACTGAAAAGTAAACACTGTAAGAAACACGACTTATTACCTGTTATTAAAAAAATATTGCCATTCTCGAGCCAGATCTTAAAAACTGTTACAACGGCAACTGAGCCAATGGCAATACGCAGCTAAAATCATTGCAGCTGTTTATATAAGGGTATTTGTATTAAAAAGCTCTGTGTTCAATGAAGCTGATAAGTTTTTATTTGCATGTAATCCTACTGGTCATACTGAACAACATGGGATCACCTGCTGAGTCATATATGAACAAGACATCGCATTCTCAAATTCCGAGGTATTCTCTCACTATTAAAAATAACAATTATATACTATATATAAAAATATATTTACGTAGTAAAAACAGTGTATTGTTTCTCATAAAGTCAAGGTGTAAAACCACCATGATATATATTTAAGTTCGTCAAAGCAGTGACCAGCAGTGTAAGCTTCACCTACACAGAAACTGTACTGTATTGGTAATCCACAGATGTTACATTTGACCATCGTGTTAACATTTGTTCTTCATTGTCAGGGTCAAACTGAACTCATCCGAAGGTGAGCATCGTCTGCCCTGCAACACAAAGGCAGCCTGTTATCTGACGCCCAGCAGCTGCAGCAAACACAGATAAACACTGGTCCATTGAAGAGAGCTCACCTGCTGATATTATCTTCACACAAACCAGACCAATAAACCACAGCCTTTCATAGACTCCCTGCCTGCTGACTTTATGGAACACCACATACTCCAAATAAATTAAGCACTTCTTGACACCTCTGATGGATCTTTGACTTTGTGCTGTACAAACTCTTTTAAGTGGCTCTTTGACTGTTTTACCCAGAACTCTGAATAAGAGAAAAGAGAACATACAATTTTTCTTAATACAGTCTTCTTTGGTGTATACAGCTACTATCTGTGAAAGACAATGTTTTCTATTTCATGAAAAGACATTTCTAATTCTTCATCCCTGAATTTACAAATTTATAAATGTATACCATTTTGACTGAGTTGTCACATGAGATACAATGAAGACATGACCAAAGCTTTTGTTTGGTTAGCATGACAAATAAAGCAAACACTTAAGAAGTGCATCCAGCTATTTACCGAAGAGAACAACTAGCATAAGGAGATTTTCTCGGACAGAATTTTAACAGATAATGGTGGTATCTATAATGGCTCATAATGATACGATGTTGTTGCTTAATAATGCTGATGTCCAGATATATAACTATACATTGTTGTTTAGAAGCCATGCTATTTAAGACCATGGCCCTGGTGAGTAGCTTCAAGTACTCTTCAGATTTGGTGTCTCTAGTCAAGTCTAGAGTGACTTGTTAGTTTGTCTAATATTATTATAAACTTCTGCGTACATTCGAAAATGAAATTCATTGAATATATAAACAAGTTGCCCTCATTGCTCTGGCTTTCAAAGATATGGACATGTTACAGCTTTGGTGACTATTTGATTTGATGCCATTTCAGACAGAATATGAAATGTATGATTTTAGTTCAAAGAGATGTCCAACTTATCATGTTACTCCCTTAAATTTTTGATCATAAGATCAGTTTCTTCGCCTAGTTTAGGGTATTCACATTGAAGTCTGATCTAGAAAAGCTTTTCCAGATGCAAATATATTCAATACAAAATAACTTTTTCAGGAGCTCATTTTGAACTTTTAGTGCCTATGACTTATTGTACTTAAGGTGCAATTAACACAGGCCCAACAGACAACTTATTGAATCACCATTTTGCATTATTTTAAAATAAAATTGTATATGTCTCTAAAAGCGTAACACCCAAGGTGTTGTGTTTGTGGTTAAACGTTTTACAATGATCACTTGTTGTAATGTGGCAACACCAAATATCATTATTGCTGTGAAGTTGTGGTTTGATAATTGCATGACAACCTGATTAAGACAGCAGTGAGGATAAACTGTTTCGCAGTCAGCAGAGATCATCATTTCAGCTGCTGACATTTTACTTTGGTGAACGTACTTTTGAATTCTGAAAGGCTCTGGTTTGAAGTGCTGGAAGGAAATTGTAGTTAGGAATGTTTCCTGTACCTTGCCAGCCTGGTATGTTTTGTGCCATCTGTGGCGAGAGCTGATTGCATGCAGCTTTGAAGTCAGTGAGAACACCGCAGGAGCAAATACTGGGTTTTTCTTCACATTACAAAATGGAGCGTTGAGGTTATCAGGAGGGACAGAGGTTTGTCGGTTCATATTTCTTCTGGCTAGTCCTCATCAGGAGCTCTGCTTTATCTAAAAAACCTTACAGTAGCATGTAAAAAGGTTCTCCCGAAGTTGCCCTATTTCTTGAAATATTTGACTTGAGAAAGCCGGGATAGCCTGCCTAACATATCGAAGATTGAAGCTGTCTCATGGCTACATTTCAAACCTACACCATTGTTTCTCTTTACACTGAACCAGTACATAAAACAACCATCTAACTTCTGTGTAAATCTCTTTGGAAATAGTAATAATGGCAATACAGGCATAAGCTACAAAGAGCAAATAGGATTTTTTCTACTTGCGTAAGTGCGTCTATGCATGCGTGTGTGAATGTATCTGTCTGCATGTCTGTATGTGTTAGTATGATCTCAACAGCTCTCCGAGATCTACCATGACAGTGGAAAAACTCCAGCAGATGAAACAAATTAAAGAGGCTAAAGGAATCCATAAAACACAATCTCATTTTTACTCCACTCCAAAAAGCCACTAGGGGAAAGGGAGGAGATGAGAGGAGGGGCAGTTTAAGATTTACAGTTCACCCCAGACGGCGACTGCCTCCCCTGCACAGCTGCACTGTTGCCCTGGGGCAGTGTGGCCTATTAGAATGATCTGCCCTTTAAGTTTTCACCACCCTCCTCAAGATAACACTGGAGGGAGGGAGCAAGACTTTCAAACATTTGGAAATGCTCCACCGAGAGCCCTTGTAGGGGCTAACTACCAGCTATGTATGTTCTCAGACACAATGGCCATTTGTTTTCCAGGCCTCCCCCAGTATCAAAACGGGAAGCTGCACAGATGGAAAAATGAGCAGACAGAGGGAGGCTGGCGTTTATTACACAGTAATGCTGCTTGTAACGATATATGAAAGAAACCAAGACTGAGAAAGACACTAAATAAAAAAACCAAACAAACAGTAGATGGTCAGATGAAATCATTATTCTTTACACTTAGGGCTTATGAGCAAAGAGCAAACAAGTTTTTTTTTTAGTTTTCCAATATCCCAGAGCTGTCTCCATTTATTTAACACAGGGGTGCTAACCCTGGCTGGGTCTGCTCTGGGTCTGATGCTCATTCTGCCAAAAGCCTCTTCAGAAACAGCTGCGGCCTCCCCTGCCATCAGGAAGTCACACTCAATTACCAAAAGTTTAAGTTCAGTCGCCTGTTGGTTTTATGTGGAAACCTGAAATCATAAGGTTGTACTTAACTAGTTATAATGGCCGGAAGAGAGAAGTTAATTGGATCTGTAGCCTACTGGAATGTGAGCCTTGCTTTGTGAACATACTGTAACACACCTCCTGCCTCCTTTTAGCATAATGGATCTGTAAAAAAGGTAGTAAATTACACTGCTTGAACCAGCAAACTCCCTGATGTGTTAACTCTGGTGCTCAAACAAAAATATGTAGAAAAGTGCAGCAGTTTTTAGATGTGCTATTGAGATAAGTTTTGTCTGGAAATAATCAATGGAGGGTTTGTCCCAGGAAGTTTGCTCATTTAATCTAAATTGAGTGCTGAAAACGAGTGACATGTTCTGAGCTAATATAATCCAGAGTTGGCAAATCCACTATTATGTTAGTGGTATCCATCTCAACTTTTCAACTGCTCGGCTTATAAATTGAAGCATTCATTTGCACATATAGCATAGGTGCTTGGCTCGGTGAGACTTACTGAATGAACTATGGCTCGCTCCACCCTTTAAAGGCTGTGGTTCTGGTTATTCCAAGGACCGTGTGCTGGCATGTTGTGTTTGTACAGTCTTTGTTGTGGCACTGCTGCTTGATTTCTGGTTCTAGTAGCATTTGGCTGGGAGTTCAATAGTGTGCTGTAGCTGTTGATGTTTGCTTTTAGACAACAGTATCCCTGTTGTTTCATCTTAAAACATCACCTATTGTTGGCTGTGATTAACAGACTTTATTCATAAAAACATTTAACACAATGTGCCAGTGATGTCTGGCCAACCGTTAGAAGAGGTAAAAGAAATGAAAGGTGCTTACAATGAGGCTCATAAGGAGGCGGAGGGTCCCCACAGGGTATACACTCCATGTCTTGGAAACCACTTAATTTTGTCTTCCTGTAATATCTGTTGAAGACACAAAATTACAAGTTTTAACCTTTAAAGCAGCCTTGAACATAGGAGCAACAAACATGCACAAACTCTAATACTGGTTTGTTGTAACATGTTTCTCTTTTCCTTCACAGTATTCTCATAAAATAACATAATTTACATATATAACACAAGTGTCTGGTGGAGATGTGTCTCTCATCTCACCCCGGCAGACAGTCGCCACACACAGCGTTGCTGGTGGTGGAGCAGTTGCCCTTCTGGAAGCGGTTGATGAGTCCACAGTCCAAGCAGGGCTTGCACTTCTGGAGGCTCCGGTCCTCTTTGAAGCGACTGCTCCGGCAGGGCACGCACCGGGCATCCTCTCCATAACCAAAGCCACATTCCTGGGAGGATTAACAGGAGAAATACACCGGGTAAGAGGTGGGGTCGGTGGTTTGGGGTGATGTGCAGCTGGTGAAAAGAGGGCTTGAATTTGAACTACCGGGGGTCTGGAATTAAAGAATGATATTGGCTCGCAGGATCAGAAGAGAACAATGGCCTGCCTCTTTTGAGTTCATTTTACACTGGCAATAATCTCCCTGACTCTCTCAGTATGAATGAGCGGCCTTCCGCTGCAAGACCCAGAAAGGCCAGGCATTTGAATAATAAAGGCCCTGGTGGACACCCACTGTTGTATTATTGCAAGTTTATTGCTGTGTTTTTGTATGACTCCCTCTCGAAGCAGACTCAGTGAGTGTCCCGTTGATTGAGAGGCCAGCAAGCAAAGGAAACGCTTCAGGAAGGGGGCAAGGATTATGGAAGGGTATATGGAAAGAATAAAATGAATACTCTTTTGTGTTCAACAATTGAAAGAGCACTTAAAAAGCACAGCTTCCAACTACTGTGTGAGTGATCTAATGCTAAACCACCTTTAGATCATTTGTTCACCTGAACCAACTAAAGTCTAAATTCTGACATATTTTTAAGAATAACTTGAAATATAGGACAGAAAAGAAATATAACTCTTACAGATTTAACATTGTTCTCCTGTTCTTTACAGTAACTGGCAATGTAGAAACGCAAAGTCTGGCAAACTTTAGAGGCAAACTTTTACATTTTTGGTGACAGGAACCCAATTTCAACACTGAATTAACCACAAATTATTTAATGTACTTAATTCTAATTATCACTCCAGCTGCTCATTCCCATCTGCCAATGTTAGTCTTGTTTTGTCTCTATTCTAATTGGATCTCTGTCACTGTCACACCCCCCCTAAAATTATGTTGGAAGACTGGTGACCTCAATGGCAAACTGACATTTACATGACAGCTGATATGACTCTACACCACAATGAGTGAGAAGACCCTGTAGGGATGACATCATTACATTGATACATCATTCATTATGAACTCCACAGCAGCTGCCCTCCTCTTGTCTTGTCCAATGTTGCCACAGTGCAATCCAAAGCCAGGAGGATAGACGGGGAGGGGGGGGGCTTGCTCATATATCATCAAAGTGAAGGTCAGCTTCAAACGGGGCTTCTCTCTTCTCTCTTCGCCCGTGTCCCATTTCACTGCCTGGGCATGCAGTCCTGCTGGAATGTGGGCATAAGAGTCTGATATGGGAGTTGGGTTTTGGGAAGCAGACTGGCTGGCAAGAAATAAAAAGGAAGGTTTGAAGCAAAGATGTGATCGTGTGATGGCACCGAACAGTCGGGCTAGAAGATGAGGAATGCAGTCCTTCCAGCCAAACACATGTGAGGCTGACACTGAGCCCTTTGGCCAGGCCAAGCCCAAGGTGGACCATCTAGGGCTGGACTTTTGCAGCTGTTGTTATGAACTCTCCATATAAGGCATTGCTCTTCAGCGGGGCAGCGAACAGTGGGGGGGGGGGGGTTCAGAGAAAAAGTGAGAAACAGAGGGGGGGTAACTGATGACTGATAAAAAGGAGAAAAGCAGAATAAAGAAGAAAGCGAGGCAGGCCCAGCCTCCACAAGGTACCTCACATTTATTCTGTGACCAACTTCCACATGAAGGAAGAGGCCCAGGGACGAATTCACCCCCACTAAGCCGGGACTGGCACAAGCTCTGTCCATGGGGCACCACATAGCAGGATGGGGGCTGATGCCACGTAGACATGAGCAGGTCAGAGCACTGAAAGAAAAGGAAAATGGAGCCAACTTCTGCCCCTCTGATTCAGGCCGCACAGAACATCAAGGAGTGATCTCTTTCTTCTTTTATCTCTGCTAACAAAGCTCCACACAGCTGACGCGTTGCACTGACTGAGAATTGTTTAGCAGCTAAAAGAAAGACTATACTCTGTGGTAATCTGTGATGTTGAAGTTATTTAATATATTAAAAGGTGAGTACACAATGTATAACCCTTTTCCAACAATAAATTACCATAGAACAACCACCAGTATCAACTAAAGAATGCATATTCAATCTGTTGAACCAACCTGAGAAGACGGTGTGTACATGTTAAAATAATGGCAAACAATACCACCAACATATACTAAAACAAGTTAATTTTCTATTATACCGTACATCTGCTTGCAGCTGAGAGACAATATTTTTATGTTTCTCTGCAGGTACAATTTATGATTTTTTGTGTCAACTGTTAAAATGCATGAGATAAAACAAAGCAGTTGGGGAGAAAACTACCAGGGATGAGGCCAAGAATAACAACTGCAAGAAAAAACAATAACATTGAAAAATTAAATTAAAGTGAAGAAAACAGCACTCCCTTATATTTTATATGATACTTTGAGGTGGTTTCACCTCAAAGCCATTCAAAAAAGCAGATGCTTAAAATCCCCTTCCCCTATCCTATCTACCGATCTAGTTTGGGTGAGATTGCCAAGCATAACAGCCGTGTGGAGCGGAGAGAGGGGACGAGCTGGCTGAGACATGAAGCATGTTCAGACACAGAGATATTTCTGAGATTAGGAGGGGATCACAACAGGGGCAGCCTGTCATCTGATCTGGTAATGAAACAACACTGAAAACAGTGCAAGTTAGTTAAATCAGCCTTCTGCCTGTGACAGAACACACTCTCGCTCACTTTGTTTCCTTCATTCTATTACACTTTTCTAAATTTTTGTTTCTGCCTGACTTCTGCAGACACAAGAATATTGCAGCTGATGTCTGACTACTGTGATTTTGACCCCTCTGCTGCTAATGCGATCGTTATAACTACGTCTCTCTCCTTAGCCAGTACCATCTAGAAGTCCTTTGCCCTGGGAGTGTGGCAAAAGGAGCATTCTTGCTACATACTACAAGATGTTGACACATCAAAGTTGCGTTCCTGCCTTTTTTGCCACTGGCAGTTTTCCAGCATGCACTGGAAAGCAATTCACCCCTTCTCCTTCATGCATGACACAACACAAGAGACTAAGCAACTTACTATGAATGAAACCTACAGTGAAAAATGTTTGAGATAAAAAAAAAAAAAAAAAAAGAATAACTGGTTTTTATGGGCATTCCCTCCGTTTTGGTGGTTATTTTAGCTAAAGTTAGTGTGGAGGGGCTAATTGATGTTTGTCAGCCTGCCTCACAGTGGCTTCCAGAGGCAAACTGGGCCACATTCCTCTGGGATCTCTATGGCGGCTGCACAGAGGGACTCCAAAAGTCTGCTTCCCTCACAACCCTCAGTCCTGCTTTTCAGAATATGGACAGATTGTCTTGGCTACACACAGCTCAGATCAGAAGTTGTTTCACTGGTAGACTTTCTCTGAGTGCAGGCCTAGGTCTTCACTGTGAGCCGGCATCCCGCTACCTTCAGAGAAAGAATGAGGCAGCCAATTATTAACCAGGACCCCAGGGTGGCTAGCAGCATTCATGCCTGTTGAGCTGGCAGAGGAACACGAGGACTACTGAAGCGTATAACCAACCACAGAGTGCATGTCTGTGTGCACTGAGATTAAAGACAACTGGGCTTAAATGCATGTGTGCAACAGATGTCAAGAGTATTACAGTTTTTTTCATAGGTACTCAAAGATGTAGTGAAGTGTAAACCCACCTAAAGACAATTCATCAGCCTTTTTATTTGCAGAATATTGTTTATTTAAGGCTGCCATTACTTTTAATAATATAAAACTATACCTTAAAGTATAATAAAATAAACTGAAATTAAGTTATTAGGGCATGAATCTGATTCTGGAGCCATTTCGCTTTCGGTTGAGCAACTATCTGTTTTTCTTTTCCAGGCCGAATCAGTACCTCTCCATATAATAGGATATACCAGGTATATTCTCATATACACCCACTTTATTAGGTACACCTAGGTAGTATAGTCTCAGACCTGCAATAAATCCAACATTCATGTAGGTTATAATATTCAGTTTTAGAAATGTTTTGATTCAACTATATGGTCATATTGAAAGCTTTCGTAACCTTAGGTGTTTCTAAGAGGACGATGTCGACATCATTGATTTAAATGGGGTGTTATAGTGTTTGTTAGTCTGGTTAAAAGTATTGAAAGACATATATATATGTGTGTGTGTGTGTGTGTGTGTGTGTGTTTGTGTATATATATATATATATATATATATATATATATATACATATATCTATCTATATATATAGATTTATGTATATGTTTAAATATTAAAACAGGGAAACCTGCATTTTGAACTAATAGAACTGTCTCAAAATTTTACTTGATAATAATCTGCAAAGCTGCACGTGGTAGATGGAGTGTTTTTGCAGTGTATCACCAGTTACTATTTAACCAAAAAAGGAAGAATTTCAAAATATTGGTGTTTGTTTGCCACAGAATGATCGGTGATTACAGTTTACTCACCTTTACATCACTGCCTACACTTGCAAAAGTAGGCACATAGCTGCTGCCAGAGAGGAAAGCCTTTGCTTACCTACCTTAACTGACACTATAGAGGCCTGTTTGTACAAAGCACACAAAAACCTGTGGCTAAGGTGGTGGAAAAAACTATATTCCCAGCCGAGAGATCAGCAAGCGTAGGCATGGCTAGCTTCAAACAGTGAAGACAATAAGTTGGACAGGGTGCAATGGGGAAAAACAATGGAAGCCATTCAGCTGCAGAAGGTCAAAAGTATGGGTGTGACTGATTAAAAAAGGGTCGGTGTTCTACTAAAGCTAATAACAGCTTGACTGTTCTCTGCATGAAAGAGAGGAAGTGATAAATAATGTTGGTTCTCTTGTTAAAAAACACTCTTGTAAACAGTAATGGCCATTCTTTTCATGAATTTAACAGTTTTACTTTTTTGAGTGTTTTTTTTCACAACACTAATAATTCATCCAACTCTTTTCAGCTAAAGGAAGTTGATTCAACTGACCTGTTATGGACCCCTCATGTTAATACACTTTCCTTTTTCCGAAAATAACAATTGACAATACTTTTCCTTTTAAAGGCTCTGTGGAAAATGCTCCTGTGTTAACACAGTATTTTAGACATATCTGCTTAAAACAAAAGTTTCACTTCATACAGGTAAGGTGATGAAAGGCAGAATAAGTCAAAAACATTTTTGTTCCAACCTTTGAAAGTTCCTGTCCTGCATCACACTGCTTGCAGGGTTTACAGTTCCCAAACCGGTCCTTGTACTCCTGTTCTCTGCATTCTCTGGTCTCCTCCTCAGCCCTCACATGAATCTGAGAGGGACAGTCATTCAGTGAAAGTTAGAGATTCCTGCATTTCATCACCACATTTACCCATAACAGATAAAGCAGACTCAATCCAGACCTATGCATCATACAGTAATCTCTCTTATAATAGTCTGAGGGGATCATACACCACTGTAGACTCTTCTTGAAAACAAGTCTGATACTGTTGAGATGAGATAAGATGAAACTTTAATGAGCCCTGTGGGAAAACTGCATTGCTGCAGGAACAAAATCTAATCCAAAAGCAACAATACAGGGATCATCAAAACCAGAAACTGGAATCTATATAGCAAACACAATCCATCAGGACAGTGCGGTGGATATATGTAAAATGACCCTCAGCATTATCAGGGTGTCACCAGCAAGGGCTTTACAGATCCCACAGCTTTACACAGGCATGCAGTGCAGTTCAGGTGCATCTGTGCAATTTGTGCAAAAACTAAAAACTTGTAGTCATAGCAGTCCACTTTTTTTTTCTCACCCTAATAGATGGGGTTTGCTCAACTGTATTGGAGAATGCGTAAAATGTCTTTAAGAGCTCTGAAAAAAGCAATTAAGGGGACTTTGAGTTATGATTTTTTTTTCTTTTTAAACTACAAACAAACTTTCATGCCCTAATAGGTAGAATTGAATTAAACAGATTGCAATAGAAACGGTACTACGTGCTTCCTTGTACATAAAGACCTCAACGGGCAGGCTATACATCCATTAATGACACAATTTGGATTAACAAAAAGCTGCGGAAAAGAATCAAAAACAATAAATACTTTGGCACACTTCTGTTCAAAATGCATCATGTATTAAAACACCTACCAGAGCTGAATATATGACATGCACAGTTAGTAAAAGTGAGAAGGTGTGTTGAAGCATCCAGACCATTTTGCTGGGCCACTTGCTGCTTGCAGCTGAAAATGGACACAACAATAAAAGACTGACTTAAAGTATATTATTACATTGTTTCTTCTCTATAATGCACACTTAATGGTTCAAATTTTCTGAGGTGACACAATAAATTTTCAATTATGGTTATTAACACCAATACAGGCAAGTTCAGGTTTGTTTAACCTCTTAAACCTCACCAGCTTGTTGGTGGGCCACTGAGTACAAACCTGCTGTGCAGCCCAACCCAAAGAACTTCATTTCAAATTCTAGTGGAAACTCAAAAAATGTCCCACAGAAACCAACAAAGTCACGCTGAATGTTGGGGAAGTGTGTATAAAATGCTGTACAAGACACCCAGAATGTTTCCGTTTGCAGACATGGATCCTTTGGGTCTGAGTATTTCACTGACTGTAAAGATCATATAGTGTTTGCTAACGATGAATTATAACACGCATACACAAAACACATTTAAAAACACCTTTTATCTAGAATTAAGCAGGTGTAACCTGCCAGGCACTGATTTAAAAAATTAGCGCACGCACTCTTAAACTGTAGCAACGTTAACTGATGCTTTTTGATGAAAGTCCCATCAGCAGCTGCGACTGTCCAGCCGGGAGCTTCCACAGCTTATCATGAGGAAGACTTTTTATTGTTCTCACGGGACCATTGCAAAAAAAAAATGTCTCAAAAACCCATAATATTGTCAACACGCAACCAACACCCCTAATTAAAGGTAACAACATTATTCATACAATACTTGTAAAGCGACTGCGAGTATCTGTACCAAATAACTCGTGACTTTAAAGCGACATTATTGTCAGCTTATTTCATGGTGTCGCTATAACAATACTATATAATACTTGAAATATTCCTTTAAGGACTAGAAATTTGTTGTTCTTGTGCCTAATTCCCGAAATTAACCGAATGCTTGCTCCATATCGTTTTGTCGTAAGTGCCTTAACTGTGAGTGTCCAAAACTAATAAAAAGCGCTTCTTACCTGCTAAAAAAAAAGGAGCCTGTTGATCAAAAATATTGGTACTTTAAGAGTCGAAAGCAGACCGGCGAGAAGTTTGGTGGCGTGTTTCCCGCACCGGTCCGCTCACCATGTCAGCGTTGCTGCCCCAGCCCAGCACAACACAGAGCCGCCGCTCCAGGCAGCAGCAGCAGCAGCAGACCGAGGAAAAACTCACCACCGAGATCAAAGGCGGGTAGAGAGAGGGAGGGGGCGGGGGCTTTATGGATCTGAGGCGCATGTATCTGATCTGTGATCAGCCTGACTACATCAGAGACCCGGTCCCACGGAGAGCCAGGCGCGCGCGCGCACACACACACACGCACACAAGCACGCACACACACGCACGCAGGCAGACGCACACACCGCTGACTGAGCCCAGTGCGGCGAAGTATTCACGGGGCGGCCGAGAGCAGCGTTGTCATTCTGCTGGTTTATTATGAGAGTCGATGTGGAAACGATACGTTTAAAAAGAAATGTCGACACAGAAGAGGACGAGTTACTCCACTTTGAAAGCCTCTCTCTCTCTCTCTCGCTCTGTCTTTCCCTCCCTCCCTCTCCCCAGTGTGTGTGTGTGCGCGCGCGCGTACTTGTACTTCTATCTTTGTGAGGACCAGATTTAGTTATATACCTTACGGAGTGAGGACATTTTGGCCGGATTAGGTTTAGGTTAGGGGAAGGGTTAGGGTTGGGGTTGGGGTCTGGGTAGGGGGCTAGGAAATGCATTATGTCAGTGAGTGTCTTCACAAAGATAGAAGTAAAAGTGTGTGGGGTTTTTTTTTTTTTTTTTTGGTTTTGGTTTTTTACGGCTTTGTCGTTTCATGGCAGAGCTATGAATTTTGAGAATCAAACAAGCGGCTCACAAACTGCGGTCCAGGGACCTCGCCTGGTCCTTGACATGGTCGCTGCGGTCCTGGCTAAAAAGCTTAACAACATATTTAGTTAGCAATTGGAAGTGAACCCGATAACAGACGATAAAGCCCTTCCTCTGAGGTTATGGAGCCTCAAGCTTATTTTTTCCTTTTTCTTATGACATCTAATGCTAATTTATAGACTACTGCTTGTCTACTTGGAGGTTGTGGACATTAAATTATTTGGGAACTCTCATCTGCATGAGCTGCGGTTGACGTGACGTCAGTGTGCTGCTCCAGGATTGGCTGAACCGTTGACTTGTTAACCTATCTGCTGGGAAGAGCAGGGTTCAATGTCATGTTACTGATTTTTTTTTTTTTTTTCTGCATGGTAGTGGCACGCTGGGAAATAGATACTTCATTCATTTTTATATAAATTATTCAGCCTATGTACTATGAAATGTGTTTCTTAAAAGTTATAACGTCGCAAAAGTGCATTTTCAAGCAAAAAAACAAAGTTGGAACCAAATTAAATCCCACTCAGTAAAACAACCCAGTTTTAAAAATGGCATTAACAGTGAAGAATCCAGTAAAGATGGACATTTTTCAAATTGGTCTTGGTTCCTTTTAATCTAAATGTATAGGAACATGCCACGGGTTGTTATATTCTTAATGGAGAGTTGGGTTGGCCTAGAAAAAGTCTTTCTGCAAATATTTCATGTTATGACAAAGACCAATTTTGTCTTCATTTTCCTAATAGGTTTGTTATATGACAGTTACTTTGTGGTAACAAGTGCAGCAGGTTCAACTGATTTGACAAAGGCCACATTGACACAAAATGCACGATCATATCTACCTCGGGCAAAAAAAAAAAAAAAAAAAAGTTTGCTGTGTGCATGCTGGTGTGTGTCTGAACCAAGGCAAAGACACAGAGGACAAAAGTTCAGCTTGCAGCAAAAGTGGCCAATTACTGTACATGTCAGGACATGTTGTATATCAATTCCAGGAAATCACTGCCTATTCTGCAAATGTAATTAGCTGCTAAAGAGCCTGTTGTGGAATATTAATATAATAGTTGCGTCATGTATTTAATATTGCACGCAACGAATCTATTTATTATTGCTTTATAGGTCTTAGTTAAAGTCTGAGTCGTAATACTTTCATCACCTTTCTGGGTTCTGTGCTTTTTTTTACGAAATCATGTAGAAGATTAGTTTCACACTGCAGCAGTCATAATAAAAATGTTTTAATTTCTCCTGATAATGTTTGTAATGTATTCATTTCCAGTGCCCTGAGTTGAAATCTGTCGACTGGTGACCCGCACGTTACTGTGATACGAGCCATCTAGCTGCGAGGGGAGGATACTGCAGTCAAAGCTTCTTCCGCCGCACAGCAAGAGATTCAAGCTTTGCTGATGTCTCCATCTACTGGGACGTTGGTGTCATGGCTTGTTTAGTGGCTCTTCATTACTGACGGACTGTTGGTGTTCTGTGGGTTTTCTGTAGGGTGCTGTAAAGCGTCTATTGAGCGGTTTTGTCAGTAAGAAGTGTGTGGATTTCTACTCTATATTATATTATATTATATTATATTATATTATATTATATTATATTATATTATATTATATTATATTATATTATATTATATTATATTATATTATATTATATTATATTATATTATATTATATTATACAGGGTTTAATCACAATGGTTATTACACTTTCAATATTTATAATGTCCCTCCTGAAGTGGACTCATTCTATTCTATTCTATTCTGTTCTACTCGCCCAGCCCATATTTGCTGGTGTGGTGTGTCCCATCGGATCTTTTTCCAGGAGCTGTCGCTTTAAGAGACCTTTGCTTTAAAACCTGCGGTGACCCTCTCCAGAGGTGTTCGCGATGGTGGGATATCTCGTCTTATGTCTGATTTCATTAGAATTACACCATCTCTGAAGTGTTCGAGTCGGACACCATGCTATTTATACGGCCATTTAAAGGAATGTGTGCCGTCCCCGGCGATGTAGAGGACAGGACAGAGATGCTGCACTGATGCTGCTGCCAGCCTGCTGGTTTCCTAATGTGAGTACCCCCCCTCCTTCTCTCTCTCTCTCTCTCTCTCTCCCTCTGTCTCTCTATCTCTCCCTCTCTCTCTCTTCAATGCGGCATTAAGATGTGAGCAATGGGACGATACGGCACTAAGAAATATATTTTAGCTCCAAGGATATTTTAATTTTACAAATAATGCTTTTTTTTCTGTTTTCTTTTTTTTTTCTTTTTTTTTTACTTAATGGAGTCTCAGGGGAAAATCTCTAAGATAGCCTTTGGCGGCTGAAATCGTACTATTCTGGTAAGTTTGGCGTATTTTTGCATATGACAACTGAGTCTCATCGCACTGTGTTCTGAGCTGTAGGGCCGCTGTTGAGTTTTTTCTGCAAAGGACGGTGCACAGTAGATCCAGTGCGTGTTGTCGGGAAACCCAACACGATGCCACTGAATGCTGGTTTATATTTTAAGGTGCTGGGTGCCCTTGACTTTGAGGTGAGGATGTCGCTTTTCTACGTAATCCTGCTGATATTGTCAAAGAGCATTGAACCGTGCGGCAGTATGTTGTCAAAACATTACAGGGATTTTGCAGGGGCAGCTATAATCTGGGCCAAAGGTGTAGTCAGGTTGGGGTTCAGGCTAAAATCAGAGCAGCTTCTGTAAGATTAGTTAGCATCAGACAGGACAGTCTCTCACTGTAAGGGCTATGCCTGATGCAGTATAAAAGGTTTCAATATGATTTTGACCCTGGGCCTTAATAAAATGTGGTTGATCAGCTGGACCCGGAGAGTCCATAATATCAGCCGCCGGGTCTTGTCTACAAAGTTGATGTGCGCATCTCTGACTGCAGTGTGCTGGCGTCGGATCCCTTTGGTTTTTTTTTACTACAAGTCCCAGGATTCCGCGGCAAAAAACACTCAGGCTAGTCAAAAGTAATGCAGCTGCAAAAGGTCACGAAGACACACATGTCACCACTATCACTCTTAAAACCTGCAGGGCCACCGACACCGATAGAAAGGATGTACCCGACCGGTTTTGGCAAATTAGATGGTGCTGCTACTGATTGCAGTATGTGCAAGCTGTTCCTTTACAATTAGCCTATTTATAGTAAAATAAAACTGGGCACCATGGCAATTAAAAGTCCGGAATGTGCCACCAGATCAAAAATAATAGCTTAATAAATAAATACATGAATGAATAAAAGTAAACATTAAAATACACTAATAAAAATTGGATAAATAGGTGGTGATTACATTTGTCCATAAATTTCCTATTTCCTTAAGTGGGGAATTAAGAATTAAATGTAATTGCACTATCAACTTTACAAAAGGCATTTAAATGATGAATGAATGATAGAGGGAGAAACAGGAGCTTTTTGGCCAATCAGAACTATTTATACATTTATTAAGCTAATGTTATTAAAAAGCCAGATATTTCCCACAGGACTTGGTTGAGACAAAAAAAAAAAAAAGATCTAAAGATTGAACTTTGGACTTACATTCATCATGCAGCTAGGAGGACGACTCCAATTAATGCTGCTCTGTGTCTGCTGGAAACCAACTTCTTTCAGTAATTATACATATTCCACAGTATTTTTCAGCACGGAGTTCTTCTGCCCTCAAGTGGCCATAAAAATCAATTAATGCAGCTTTAAGTTCTATCAATCAATCAGACCTTTTCAGCACAGATGCTCATTGTCTGAACTGATGCTTTGATGCACATCCAAGCCTTGGAAGTACTCCAGCTGCCATTCACTCACTTATCATTGTCAATGCAAAATATCAATAGTTTTACTTCCGGAACACTGGGCCTGTAGAATCGGGCAGAACGAGACTCTTTGATTCTTCATAGTCTCTGCAGACCAATGTGACTTTAACTGACCTAGAGATCACAACATGTGTACACTAGTACGCAGTTTTAACTACGACATTAAAATATAGCCAGTAGGGCGGTTAGTTGAAGTATGCAGTTAAAACTTGCAAGAATAGTTATGAATTCTGAGACTGATATTACGAATTGGCTACTACGCCTATGCAAAACACAACGACATGTGTCTATATTAATCGCGGTCTATATTAATATTACATCAGTGATAGAGCTTTGTAAAACACAAAATAAGGCTCTCGCAGAAAATACATATTGGATAGTTTCAATGATGCACACTCCCGGACTCCCAGCCAACAGACAGGAGGAAGCTGAGACCGTCGAGTCTCCCTGACTGGATTTAAGACGACACGGAAGTAACCGGGACTGAACCCTCTCGCTTCGTCTCGGCAGTTGCTGCTCTCAAACGCAGTGTAATTCATTATTATTAGAACATCGCCTTTGAAGGAATCAGTATGTCGTTGGAGGGGCACAGTCATGTCACTTGCTATTGTCGTTATTGTTCCCAGGAACAATAACCCGCCTCGAAATGTATCGTCTCTGTGAGGGGGACCGTTAACGGCGCGCATTGGGCCGACACAAGTGAGTGGGGTTTGTTGGGATAGCGGGATAACGCTCCTAAAGAGGCTAAACTAAACACCCGGCACCGGCGACACACGGTCAAAACAAAGCCTCGTAATCTCACTCGAAACAGCCTATCGGTTTTATGTGTCTTCTTCTAACCATCACCAAACGAGGGTGGGTATATATTTACCACACGGTTATACAGAGCAGACAGGTGTTTTTTAGGAAAGTAACGGTTTTCTTTGTTTTGCCACAGCCGTTTTCCGGGTGGAGCAATCCTGCGCCCAGTGCCAGAGATACTCCGATGACTGTGCTTGTGCCGGGACACATAACAGCAACGAGATGGTCCCCTGTGCAGACCCGTGGTGAGTTTAATTTGGACTGGTAAAATATCCCTGGCAACATTACATCATATTGAATGTTAGCAACTGACTGGCCCTCCTGGCTGTGATGTTCAGGTTTAGTTCGTCTGCACTGACCGACCAGCAAAGAGACAACAGGTATAACGGCATTTTCCAGGTTCACTAATGATTTGTGTCAGTCATGCATTGTCCAGGATTCCTTATTATGGTCTGAGGAGCTTTTCAACCATCCTGTGCCGGCTGCCACACCCACTCCGGCTCCCGTGACTGCACCACTGTGGACCTGGCTGCATGGGTCCAGTGCTCTGATGCTGAATAAGCAAGAATATTTTGCCTTATTGCTGTTAAGGCGTTGACAGGCTAAGTTACAGCTTTGCCATATATAAGTAAAACATCCATGCGGTTCCCTTAAATAGCAGCGCAGTCCATTTCTAGAGTAGTAATGTAATGGTCACGGAGGCAGAGTTGGCCGGCAACAAAATGACTGAGATGGTCGGCCCACTGATGGCAAACAGCACATCCCTCTTAAGGAAGGGATCAATGATCTCGTTTATGACCGCTGTTACGGCATTTTCTAAAGATTTACTTTTTAAGGATAGCATATCACCCTGCAGCACTTCAGTGCAGCAAGGCTGCAGGCTGTATGAGAAGGTATGCAAGTTAGAGTACTGAAAATCAGAATCCAGAGCTTAATACAGAGGTCTAACTGGTACTAATGGACCATTAACAGATGGACCTGGTGAGGTGTCCCTTCTCATGTTTCTGCCAAACCTAAACCTTGATCAATAATGACTGTAAGCAAGACTCTTGTGTCCTCTACAGTACAGATTCAATTTTACACCTCCTGTTCTCTGTTGTTAAACCCCAAATGAATGAAAAGTCAAAGGTTTAATTCTATATCTATTTTGAAAGAAGATATAACTTAATGTTTTATATGCAAAGATGACACTATCAGAAGTTTGAACATGTGTATGCAAAAGTCTAAGAAATTGTACTGAAATGTTTCCCATAATGATTTTGTCTGTTGTCAAATGTCAAACACATATTTGTCTCTATGCGTTAGGTTGCCATGGGTGATGGTCCGCCATGAGTACATTGGCCTAAGGTCCTACCAGGTCTCTTCCTTCGCATCTGTTCAAGATGTCAAACAGTTGCTCTACGAGGAGACCAATCTCCCGGTCAAAGAGCAACGACTGACTCACAATGGGAGAGTGGTGAGTGTTTGTTTGCAGCAGCAGGATAAACGTACCACTAAAATATACATAAAATGTGCATTTTGAAAATTTTCTAGGTAAGAATGGCATACCTTAGTCACTGCAAAACAGATGTGAATCATCTAGAGCAGCAAAGTGGTTGAGTCTGTTTAATGTTTTCATAGAGTGTGTGACTACGGTTTTTAAAGTTTTCAATTTTCTGGTCCCTTCTTTATTGGTTTCTTGTGCAGTACAGGCTTTGGCAAACTAATTTCAGTCAGAAAACTATAGAGTGCATGGGGGCAGATCACAGAAAGAGATGACAGTACTGTTATAATTTCACACTTCACCCGTTTTATTCAAACCAAAGACAAAACCAAGAAATCTATGTTTGAAAATTGCTAAGTACTGTTGCTGTAAACACTCTTGAATACTTTAGGGCTCCTATTAAGCCAGCAGTGGGTAAATTTCATACATTATTGCAATTCTTTGTTGCTTTTTTGCATGGGACAGGTGTATTATTTTTACTGTTTTGGGTGTGTCTATTATAAGCTTCAAAGTCAGTGTATTCTTCTTGGTTACCTCAATATTGGAAAACTCCTTAGGGTCATTTTAGTTTGTTTTCCTGCTGTTCTGTGGGTGGTTCTGTCACAGCAAGAACGGAGGTTTCTTTCTCTGTGTGTAGATAATTGCCAGCAGAAGAAAACAGGTCTGTTTTAATAACCTTGTGTCATAACTGCAGGACGAATGATGTGAGATTGACCTAAACTAGTAACAGTACCTTCACTGTTAGATGTCCTGTGAGTCTCCCTTGTAGGTTTCAGTTGTTTTTTCTGTGAGCAATTAATTGAATCTTTTTTGTTCTGTTATCGATCTTATGACTTATTTGATCATGGTAATGATCAAATCTATATATCTACCTTTTTTTGTTTTTCTGTCTTATGTTTACTGTGGGCTTGTGTCGGAGTCTGACAGAGTAATGCAGTGTAATCCAATATCAGCTTGGATGACTGCAGTTAAATATTCTGACTCATACTGTGGACAACATGACTAGGCACCTCAGCATCACAGTGTATTGAACAATGCAATTGCTTACTTACTGCATTCTTAGTATATGAAACAAAATAAGTCATGCAAATGCCCTATTAAAAAAAAAAATATATATATCTCCTGAATGATTCTCAGCATTTTAGACATATAACCTCTTCGACCATTAAATGTTACAGTTTTATTGATAGATAATTAAAATTTTGCTCTTTTATACTGTTATATGAATTAAGGTCTTACATTGCTTATTATCTGTAATGCTATAAAAATCTTACTTTGGATCAAACAGATGTGTCAGTAGTGTTTATCTGATAAATTTGTTATTTATTGGCAGAAAAATGGACTGTACGGCTCTTGTTTGGTAGTTTTTGATGGATGTGTCGGTGTATGGGCTTACATGACTGGATTTGACCCCGTGTCTTGGGGCTGAGCTGATCGAAAGCAACAGGTGGTGGTCAGTGCTTAGCAGTCCCCCTGATGTCATATGCAGAATTTAGCTGCAAGCTACACCCACAAACGAATACCACATACAATACAAGGTCAGGTCCTACACTTTAGAGTGTTAAGTAAATTTAATATTTAAGCCTTGAATTCTGTTCTGTGATTATTTCAATGTGAACTGTTTTCCAGTTTATTATATACACACACACACATATATATATGTGTGTGTGTGTGTGTGTGTGTGTGTGTGTATATGTATACACATATATATATGTGTGTGTGTGTGTGTGTATATATATATATATATATATATATATATATATATATTTTTTTTTTTTTTTAGATTTTCCTATGTTCCCCTTAAAAGTAAGTCTAGGTTTCACAACGTATTTCTGTTCCGCCTGATGCAGTTAAAGTGTGCAGCAGTCTGATGGATGAGGCACTGTGCTAGCCAGTGTACTTAGCAGAGGAGTGGTATGCCTTTTAGGAGAAACTGAAAGGCAAGATTAGCTTGTTCTGTGTCTTTCATAAGCATTAATCATCGAACACGTCAGAGTCTGTTGGTGCCATTAAATGCAATAAAACATTCAGTCCAGAAGCCAAATGAGGAAAAACACTTAAAACTATTACACTCCTAGACATACATCTTTGTTAAGAGAGAAAAATGTCCAGCCAAAGCACTCTGTTCATTAGCTGAATGTTAAATGCAGCAAACGCAGGATACACTGTATGTACTTGTTTATGTTTAAGTCTTTCTCACGCGTTTTGTTGAGCCAAGAATATTTTATTTAACCACAATGCCTCCCAGTCTTCAGTGTGATGAACTCTATCACCATAGCTGTATATTTGCTGTAAGCGCTTTATATGACTTCCTTAAATTCCTTCATCTTGAATTGTTACAAATGATTATTGCACGTTGTAGTGACCATGATGAGGATGATGACTGAGGGTTTTGCTTGTGCAGAGCTCAGTTTGCCAGACAGCGTGTTGATGTGCAAAGACTGCTGAGTGCAGTGGGTCACAGTGTCACCTTGAAAAGCCTCAAACAGTAGGAGCAGCAGCAGAATCAGGCCTGGTGCCGACTCCCTGCTGCATTGATTCTGTAAGACACACCTGGAAAAGATTGTCGATCCCAGTAATGTTTGCAATAGCACTGCCCAAATGTTTTAACAGTAGCTGGGTTGAGAGACAGACGATAAATGAATCTTGATGGGCAGCCAACTATAAGTCTGTTAATATTTTTTATTAAAATGACACGCACAGAGAAATTAGTTATTGTCTCCTAAAGCAAGTTCGTTACGTTTAATTGAGGAACTCTGTACTGAATTTACTGTATGTTGTTATTCAAGGAGATTTGCATTTTCTCTATGTAATAATCCAATCCATACACGCCAAATTGTGTTTTTTCAGTAAAATGCTTACTTGTCATTTGTTAAATTATGCTCTGTCCCCATATATAGCTGGATGACAGTGTGCAGATCGGGACCTTGGTGCCCACAGGAAGCCCAGAAGTATCTGTCACACTGGAAGGAAGAGGCCTTAAAGGGGGAGGTAGGACTAAAACCACCACATCTCTGCAGTGACCCAGTTCTTACAACAGTGAAGCTTACCTGTTTCGGCTTTTACAGGGAGGTTTGGACAGACTACACCACCACTAGTCGAATTTTTGAAAGATATCCTGAGGAGGTATCCTGAAGGCGGACAGATTCTGAAGGTAAGTGTCAGGCTACATTATTTTTTCAAAGATTTTTTTTTAATGACTGAAATACATTTAGAATCCGCAAAAGTTAAAAAGAATTAATGACGAATGTTTTTTATTTACAGATTAGGTCAGTAATATAGAAATTCATTCAAACATTCACTTATTTAACCCCACACTCTGATGGATAATATTGTTGCTTTATGAGGAAGCAGATTCTATTCAAAAGCTCCCCAGGCCTGTTTTTGGTTGTTGGCTAATTTGCTATTGATATAATTAGCACAAAATATGGTATAGTTTTACCCTTTTTTTTTTTCTTTTTTTTTCTTTTTTTCGGGGGGAGCTCACCAGTTATGGTAGAGACTTCTTCCCAGGGAAGGCTATATGCTGGCAATAAAAGAAAAAGTACCATTGGATTTAGAATGAGAAAATAAGTCAAGCTTTCACAAAAACAAAGGACCTAGTTTTATTTTGGCTTTACTTGCTGGCATCAGCTATATTACCATGCAGGGTAGCAACATTGCCAGGGTAAAGGGTTGAAGTCCCGCTTGAGCCATCCGCTCTAATAATGCACTCATTTCAAAGTAAGGCTTTTTGGATAAAAGCAAACTACCAAATAAGCTGATGTCATCGTGTACTTTCACTGTAAAGGTCCTGCCTCCATAAATGCATGCATTTGCTGTGTTTTATTTTGAAGGAGTTGATTCAAAATGCCGAGGATGCTGGAGCCACAGAAGTCAAGTTCATGTACGATGAGACAGAGTATGGAGTGGAGTCGCTGTGGTCACCTGACATGGCTCAGCATCAAGGTTAGTAGTTATTAACTAGTTAAGCACTGCAGGGTAGCCCAGTGATCAGTGACACTGTCGTTTATTTGGAGAGCATATGTTCAAGGCTTTGTGTTGGCAGGTGTCTGTGCTGCTTAAGTATCGTCTAGCATGTGTAGCTGATCCTCTGCTCTGACCTCACTGTGAACAGGGAAAAGGGAAAAGACAATTTTTTTACAGGGATTATTGTACCTTTACTGGAAATGTATTATTAGATTGTCTTAACTTATTAATGCTGATCTGATTGTAACTTAACTTGTATTGCAGCGACAGCATTGTATGTCTACAATGATGCTGTGTTCACGGCAGAAGATTGGAATGGGATTCAGGAGATTGCGAGGAGCAGGAAGAGAGAGGATCCTTTGAAAGTGGGACGATTTGGGATTGGCTTCAACTCTGTGTACCATATTACAGGTGAGGATTGTGTTGAAATGCTAATTATAATTTCTGTTATTAAATGCTTACTTACTGTACAACCTATATCTTCTTGTGGAATCAGTCTTCAGAAACAGAATATTCTGTCGCCGTGCAACATTACCTCTTAAAGAGATATTTAAAAGCAAATAATTTGTTAAAAGTAAGATATTTTTAATTCTAATGTTAATTTAATACATCCAATATATACACTTCTACCAATAGAAGCATAAACTTAAACTTGGGTGAAAAAGCAGCGCTAGTCCCTCCCTCATCAACACCACTGTGGTGCCCTTGAGCAAGGCTCTTAACCCAAACTTCCCCAGTGGAGCTGCTTAGTGGCATTTGTAGCATTGTGTATTACATATATTTATAACCCTATAAAATGATCAGTGTTTTAATATTTTTTTCTTCTCAATGTTTTAGATGTTCCCAGTATATTCAGTGGAGACCAGATTGCCATGTTGGACCCTCATCAGACTCTGTTTGGAGTGAATGAATCTGGACAGTGTTGGAACTTGAAGACAGACATTAAAGAGATCACAGAACTGGCTGACCAGTTTGCTCCCTACACTGGGCTGTTTGGGAGCTCTGAGAAAACCATTAAGGATGGCAGCTTTCCTGGAACGCTGTTCCGCTTCCCACTCCGCATGAAACCCTCCCAGCTCAGTGGCAACATTTACAACAAAGAAAAGGTTTTGGAGCTCTTTGAGTCTTTCAAAGCTGATGCAGACACAGTACTCCTCTTCCTCAAGAGTGTTCAGAAGATCTCCTTGCATGTGCGTGAGTCCGATGGCACAGAACGCATGTTGTTTCAGGTTACAGCAGCAGAAAATACTGATGATAAGTCAGAAAGACCAAACGCAATGAAGACTCTGGGTCAGGCAATAGACAGCTACAGCAATGGAGTTCCCAGTTCTACCATCACATGTGTCACTTACCAGGTCAACATAGAGACTCAGGATGAAACGGCTAAAGAGAATCAGAGAACACCTTGGCTGGTTTGTAATGGAGTTGGGGGGAGAGGAATGTGTGCTGAGTTGGACTCTCTGGCAGATGATTTGAAGTTCATGCCCACCATTGGCATTGCCCTGCCTCTTACTTTGATAAACAGAGAGGACATAGGTGCCACATCTGGCTTCTCGGGAAGGGCTTTTTGCTTCCTCCCTCTTCCCCCTGGGGAGGAGAGTGAGACAGGGCTCCCAGTTCATGTCAGTGGCTTCTTTGGTCTTACAGACAACCGTAGAAGTATCAAGTGGCGGGAAGTGGATCAGTGGAGGGATCCAGCTGCCCTGTGGAACGAGCTACTTATAATCACTGTCATCCCTAGGGCTTACTTCACACTCATCACTGAAACTATTAAAAGAGTACAGTCAAAAAAGGACCAAGACTTTCCATTGTCCCCTGCAGGGACCTATGAGGCCTGGCCGGACCCTAAGCAGGTGAGGTGCCGCTGGAAACCTATTCTTCAGCCGCTCTTTAAAGACTTGCTGCAGCAGGATGTCATCTATTCCCTCAGTGAGAGCTGGATCCGGGTGGACCAGGCGGTGTTTTCAGAGTTGGACACAGACAAGGAAATTTCAGAGACTGTGATCAGCTATCTCCAAAGCTCAGGAATGCAGGTGGCAAAGGTGCCTGCTGCTGTGGACTCTGTTTTGGCTGCTCACACGGCGGAGTCCACTCAATTGAGGAAGGTGACACCATCTTTGTTGCGGCAAGTGATCAGGAAGTACAAACACAAAGGTCCCTCACAAGAGAAGTTGCTGCTGCTGGAGTTTGCACTTAGTGATACCAATTACAGTGACCTAATAGGACTGGAGCTCCTGCCACTGCAAGATGAGACATTTACAGCATTTTCATCATCTGTCAATGATAAGGATGCCATTTACATTCCATCTGAAGAATACCCCAGGTAGACATAAAGTGAAATTGTGTCTTTACTTTTGCTCCTGAAATTATTTTAGCAGCTGAAAATAATATGAGATAGTACTTTTACCTGAAATAACCTGGACTGTTTCATGGACACAGCATTTTTTCCCACTTGGGCCAAATTTAAACAAGTGCAGCAGCCTGGAAGATTTGGATCAAAGGCACATTCAATATATGCGGCAAAGAGCATCTCTCCTTTATTTACATACATATAACAGAGCAGATATAAGTATAGTTCAGTGTATTTGGCTTTAGTAAGTTTTAAGGTGAAAAATTCCAACATCTGAAAAGCAGATGCAAATTTGTTCAGAAATATTAAAGGGAGGTTGTGGTTGACTGTGTGATTAGCTGTTAGCTTTGCTGCTGCCTTTGAAAATCAGACAATAAGTACATGCAAATTGAAAGTGCAAATTGATTGACATGAATTGTACAAATGTTTCTCCTATCATACACATAAATTTGTATATTCTTCTCAGTATTCTGAGAAATGTGTTTGTTTTTTACATGAACTCATTCAGATATATTAATTTTGCTCAGCTACAGTATATGGCGTTATTTTTATTTTACTGGTTTATTTTGAGTCAAATGACTAGATCAGTGGTATCAATATTTGAATATGGAAATTATTCAACATTAAAGCAAATATACATGAATGAATAAATGAACAGAATTGAAATTGTAATTTTTTTTTTTTTTTTTTTTCTCTTAAGGTCTCTGTATCCAGGACTTGAGGGTCGGTTTATATTGGAGAGCATTAAACCTTCAGTAATGGACCGTTTGAAGAAAGCAGCCAAAACCAGGGGTAATGTAACATATTTAATTTACATGTAATATCCTCCACATAAATACACGTATGTAGAAATATCATTGGTCCCAAACAGTGACCAGGAGACTTGTACTGAAAATATTTGGCCAATATATTTGCAATCAGAACAAGTGGCTCTGACAGTAAATCGGTGAATAAAAGAATATAAAATGTAAGATGTCTGACAGAACTGTATCTCAAACTGAAACTGAAAAATCTTCACAGTCCCTGTGATGACTGTTTGGGTTATGTGGGTTCAGCCATATTGTAGTAAAGCTGGGTCACCTTACTCCTGCAGTGCCAGCAGGGCATTAAATCTGGTACACTGCTGACAGATAATTTAGGAGTGAGAGACAGAAAGGGAAAGAGAGAGTGGGCATGCTGTTTCATGGAAGAGTTGTTTTTGTGCCACACATTCCACTCGATTCACAAGATCAGATCCTGACTGCCCTCACTGCATACTCAGCCATGATTATATCAAGAGGGGCGTGAGCCAAACAGAAGAAATATGCTGAGTGACAGATTTGTCCTCTGAGCCCAAAGTTAAAGACACAGAGAAGATTGTAATTAAACATAACTACTTAAGTAATAGAACTAACTTCACATCTGCTGTGAAGCCCTGCATTTTCTATTCATTTTTATCTGGACGTTCAATTTTTTAAGAAGTGGAATATTGCCACTTCAATTTTGTACAGTCACTTACATAGTGTCTACAGTAGCTTACCTTTCATTAGCATCCTGCATCCATTAGAAATCTTTAATGGGCCCATTCTGGCCCCACCCCTGCTAGTGATGTTAGAGAACTACTACTCAGATCCTCTAATATCACCTGACCTCCCCATGTCCATCCAAGTCACCCATCACTCAGTCTCTACAATAGCTATTTTTCCAAATTGTGTATGGATAGAACTCAGCCATCATTAATGTTGTGTTTCACTTAGTATGACAAGTCAAAATGTCTACAGTGGGAAAAGGACTATTTGTTTGTTTGTTTGTTTGTTTTTAATACAAATAAGACAGAGAAACAGTGTAAAATTCATTCCAGATCTCTAAAATTTGTCACTTGAATTACAGTGCAACAATATCTTTGGGGGTGCTCAGGTAGGTATTTCGAAGTGTGTCAAATATTGAACCTTTTTACTGTTGACCTAAACTAATGCATGGCAGTGAAAGTGCACCATGGTTACTGCTGTCAGAGAAGTCTCACAGATATAAGTGGCAAAATAAACAACAATTCACATATTTAGATTCTGTTAAATTCAGTTAATATCTATCCATTTTGACTTATTTTGTAAAGGTTTCATGGTGCACTTTACTACTTGCAGTGTTTTACCAGTTAAAATGCCCTTTCAAAAATGGTTTCTACTGCACTGAAATGCTAAGAATGGGCCCTTGATCGAAAGGATTTTTGTATAAATTTAACAAACTGTGTGTGTGCAGAACATGGTTTATGCAAGTGTGTTTGCATGATTAACTGATTGCTGCAATATTGCTGTAAGTCTTAAATTTTGATTTGATTTATATTCAGTCATTTTTTAAAACTGTGCAGTGTTGTTCTCTGATATATTTAGAAAATAATTGTGGTGGATTGTTAAGCCAATTTGACTGTTTTTCCAAAACCTGCAATGATTATCCAGTTTTAATATGGTAGCAAATAGAAGACCAATGACAGCCAAGAGAGTTTTGCATTTGTAGGAAGGTTTTATGTTGATTTCTGAAAAAGAAAAGTGTCAAGTCATCTGTTGTGCAGCCTACTTGAAATGACATCTCCCCTGAGAAAAAGCCTGTTGCACTTTGTCATACTCCAATACGTGAAACAAAAATGGGCTAAGTTTAAGGGGAAAAAAAACTTTGATTCTCACACTAATTGTGAAAAGGCTTGCATTTTTCCTTTTACAGAACTAACTTTTTGCTGCATCGTGCAATAACAGCAACAAGCCTAACTTTTTCAGCTTTGATAGATAGCGTTTAGTAACTTCTATAAAAATAACTGAGGCAATTTTTTTCCCTTGTTATTTAAACAGGAAGACCTTGCACTCAGCTACAAGTGCTGAACCCTGAACGATCAGCTCGACTCATCAAGGAGATCCTATCAACAGCCTGGCCAACTAGAGACTTTATTGTCCACTGGGAACCTGGAAACAGAGAGTTGAAGCATCCTACAGTTTCCTGGCTGAAGATTATTTGGAAGCATCTTTATATACATTTTGCTGATGAGCTAAGTACCTTTGAAGACATGCCTTTGATCCCACTTGTGCCACTTGAGGAAAGCATGGACATAGTAAAGATTCTACGTCTAAAAACTCCATCCCCCATAATTCTTGTGAGTGAGGAGGAGACACCACTTTCTGAAAACCTTCTGGACATCATGGAAAAGCTTGGAGGAGTAGTGATAAAAAAGCTGGATTCATGTTTGCAGCACCCTCTGCTAAAGAATTATATCCATCCTTCCTCTCCGGGTACACTTCTGCAAATTATGGAGCGTCTGGCAACACAACGATTATGCAGCCTAGTCTCTTCTTTCTCAGTCAAAGAGAAGATTGCACTCAGAAACTTTGTTGCAGGATTGTCTGACATTACAGAGAAGGAAAAGCAAACTCTGCTTGACCTTTCCATCTTTGAGAAAGTGGGGACCTGCCCTGAAAGTACCTCAGCGTTTACATCACTGAGAGGAGCTAGAGCTTTACATCACAGAGCCAAGTATCCACCAGATGTGAAATTATCTGTAAATCTTGTGGGTTGCTGTGACGAGGAATCAATCCGCCTCATCAAGATGCTAAATGTAGAACAGGTGAAAACAACAGAGTGTTTGAAGATTATTATTCAGGATATTGAGAGGGGGTTCTACACAACAGATGAGACAATCCAAATCATGCTTTGGGCACTTAAACATTTGGCATTTCTAAAGAATGAAAACTCATCTGTGATTGGATGGCTTTCAGCTCTTAAATTTATTCAATTGCCTTGTGGAAAGTCAGTCAAAGCCTCTGATCTTTTTGATCCTGAGCTGGAGATTCTACAGAATCTGTTCTACATGGAAGAGAAAACCAGGTTTCCCACAAGTACATTCACGTCTTCCCCTGATATTCTTCATTCACTCAGACAATTGGGACTAAGAAATGAAGTACAGCTCAGCGAAAAAGATGTATTCCACGTGGCAAAGAAGATAGAGGAGTTACAAAGCAGTGATGAACTTGAGTGGGACTTCATAATCAAAAAGGCAAAAACACTCCTGCAGATACTTAACAAACAAACCAAGCTCGTAAAATCAGCTGACGCTCAGGCATCATTGCTAAAACTGAAATGGGTACCTGTCTGCAAAGAAAGACCTCTAACTTACCCTAAATCC
The DNA here is from genome assembly GCF_016859285.1 of Xiphias gladius. NCBI lineage: Eukaryota > Metazoa > Chordata > Actinopteri > Istiophoriformes > Xiphiidae > Xiphias > Xiphias gladius. Next base: position 9,192,081 of record NC_053406.1, on the reverse strand, counting down.
CTTGCCTGGGTTGGAGATATTCTCAATATCTGCTCTTTGTCTGAGATGTGTGACATATCCCATGCAGTGCTCGTGGGATCTTCAGTAGCACTGGTTGAACATACATCTGTGGGTATGAAGAAGGCACTTAAACTAACTGTTGAGCCACAGGTGGATCAAGTATTGCAACACCTGAAAGCAGTGAATGATTGGCATAAATCTCAAGCATTCACCACAGAGGATTGGTATCAATTCCAGCAGATCTTGTTTGAGATTTACGCCTTCATGCAGGCTCATCTCGAGGATGCAAGAGAAGCAATGAAATCACTGCCTTTTGATTGGGTGTGGACAGGGAAGACATTCTCATCACCTGGCCACACGGTCCTAAAATCTCTCCCTGATCTAGACTTGCAGCCTTACCTGTACTCCCTGCCAAAAACAATTAGAAAGTTTCACAAGCTTTTCAAGTTTTGTGGTTCAGTTGAAGAAGTTGTCCCAAGCCATGTATTTGAAGTCGTCAGTACCATCCGACAAAGATGTGAGGGAGAGATTACCAAGGAGGAAAGCAAACATGATATCATACTTTTGATCAACATCCTGAGATGGCTGTACAACAATCAGATAACTGTAGATACTAACATGCATGTGCCGATTCTTTGTTACAAGGACCCAAGTAAATTAGCCATGAAGCCCATTCATGAATGTACCTACTGTGACATTAAGGTTGATGATTTGAATGACTTACTTGAAGATGCATCAGAACCCATTATATTAGTCCATGATGACATCCCCATGAAAACCGCAGAGTGGCTGAAGGTGCCATGTTTGAGCACAAGGCTGATAAACCCAGAGAACCTTGGCTTTGAACAATCAGGGCAACGTGAACCTCTAACAGTAAGAATAAAGAACATCTTGGAGGAATATCCATCCGTAGCAGACATTTTTAAAGAGCTCCTCCAGAATGCTGATGATGCAAGTGCAACAGAGTGCAGTTTCCTCATTGACATGAGAAAAAACACTGACATTCGAGAGAATCTTCTTGATCCTGGAATGATTGTTTGCCACGGGTCCTCCTTGTGGTCCTTCAACAACTCTGTATTCTCAGACACAGACTTTCTGAACATCACAAGGTTAGGTGGATCAGTGAAGAGATGTGAAGCAGACAAAGTTGGCAAGTTTGGCTTGGGCTTCAACTCAGTTTATCACATCACTGACATCCCCATCATAATTAGCAGAGAGTTCATGATCATGTTTGATCCAAACATCAATCACATCAGCAAGCACATCAGAGACAGGTCTAATCCAGGGATCAAAATCAACTGGAGCAAGCAACAGAAAAGGCTAAGAAAATTCCCCAACCAGTTCAAACCTTTCATTAATGTCTTCAATTGTCAGCTTCCTCTAGCTCAGGACTCCCCATACAAATACAATGGTACACTGTTTAGACTTCCATTCAGAACAGAACAGGAAGCATCAGTAAGTGAAATCAGTAGTCTATACTACAACACCACGGACATTTATTCCCTCGTTGATGAGTTCAGCATATGTGGCCATCGGTTTATTCTGTTTACACAGCATGTTGGAAGTATGGTCTTGAAATACCTGAAATATGAGGAACCAAATCCAGCAGGAGCACAAGATGTCGTGACCATTAACAAAAGTGTGTGGTCATCCAAAGCCTCATATGGACCTCTGAGTATCCTAAAATCTGCAGCAAAGGTTATGAAGAAAGTAGCAAGCACCAACAAGGTACCTGCTGATGTTCCCAAGTCTGGCTGCATCATTCGCATTGTGGTAGAGGAGTTTCATAACGTGTTCAAACGCATTGTTGATCTCCACTCTCCACTGTTCAGAGGTTCAGATGAAGATCCTAACCAGTACTTTGAGATGGCTGCTAAAGGGGTTCAGACAAGAAGACTCACCGATGAAATGCCCCAGAAGGCAGTTGAGGTCACCAACTGGCTCATATGCTCATGCATGGATGTAACTGAGGCACTCAAGTTTTCCCTCGGTGATAGTGGAAAAAGACTTGGACTAGTGCCTTGTGGAGGAGTGGCTGTTCTGCTCTCAGAGGAAGAGAATCGCAAATGGACAGTAAAGACCAATGCCACACCAATCGGAGAGGTGTTTTGTTACTTACCTCTCAGAATCAAAACAGGCCTACCAGTCCATATTAACGGCTGCTTTGCTGTGACTTCCAACCGCAAAGAGATCTGGAAGACCGACACGAAAGGACAGTGGAATTCTGTGTTCATGAGACATGTCATTGTCCAGGCCTATTTGGCAGCACTCACAATGCTACGTTCAATGGCTGAAAGTGGAGAACTGCTTGACTACAGCTATTATGCAGCATGGCCGGATCCAAGTCAGGTGCATGATGACTTCACGCTGATCAGCCAGGGTGTCTACCAAGAAATAGCCAAAGGAGGTGACAGTGAGCATGCAAAGCTTTTCTCAGACGGCAAAACCTGGGTGTCAATCAATTACGTCAGATTCCTTGATGATGCCCTACTCTGTAGGCCAGACATTGGTCCTGCTGCTTTCAAGATATTCTTGAAATACCTCAAGAAGAGTGGCTCACAAAACCTATGTGCTGTTGAGCTGCCTGACTGGGTGAAGGAGGGATTTGATGATGCTGGATGTAAAGGGAAGTTGATGGAAAACACCCTGACAGAGAAACAGTTCTTCTCAGATGTTTTTTTCCCTCACATCCAGGAAATCGACAGAGAGCTTCGAGATCCCCTGATGCATTATGTCTTGAATGAGAAACTGGAAGATTTTGAATCAATCCTCAGGGTTACTCCTTGTATCCCATGCTCTGGCCCCAGTAAGGAACTGGTTTTGCCTTCCAGACTCATTCACCCAGAAGGAAGAGTTGCTAAACTCTACAGCACTGATGATGGACGATTTCCTGAAGGGACTTCTAAAGACTACCTAAACCCTGTGTGTTTAGTGAAGCTAGTGCAATTAGGCATGGTGAAAGATGATCTGTCGTGGGAGGACCTGATTGAACGTGCTCAGTCTGTTATTCATCTTAATGAAAGTGATCACGTATCTGCATGCTTCCGTAGCAGTATCCTACTCAGTCTTATCGATGAGAAACTGAAGATGAGAGATGCAGCAGCAGCTGAGCTCTTAGAAAAGCTACACGACATCAAGTTCCTTCCCTTTCTGACAAGACCTGCAGGGTTCTCACTACCATGGCATGGGAACAACTTTTCCCCAGCAACAATGTTCTCTGCTAGAGAACTCTTCACTACTGAACATCAGGACACAGTGTGTCTGATGAAGCCAATCCTGAATGAGAATTCTCCATCTTTCAAAGGTTGTGGTGCAATGTCTTTGGCTGTAAAAGACTGTCTTGGTCTTATAAGGAAGCCCTCTGTTGGGCTGGTCATCAGCCAGCTCAAGAAACTGTCGCTATCATTTGATGGTGTCACACTGTATCAGGAAAACATAACAAATGCCTGTTACAAATATCTACATGAAGAAATGCTACAAGATGAGACTGCAAAAGAACAAATAACTGAGGAACTGAAAGCATTCAACTCCATCCTGGTGGAGAACACATATGTCAATCCCTCCAAAGTTGCATTCCACCTGAATTTTGATGCAGCTCCACATCTTTATCAGCTCCCTAACAAATACAGAAACAGCTGTCGAGAGCTCTTCGAAAATGTTGGGGTACAGCCGAGCTTTTCAGTTGAGGATTTCTCAGCAGTTCTTGAAACTGTAAAGCAGGAATGTGGGCGACGGGTACTCACCGAGGATAACTTCCAGTTGTGCCGCAGAATTATCAGTGAAGGAATATGGAGCTTGATAAGAGACAAGAACCAAGAATACTGCCAAGCGAATTATGGTGAGTTTCTGTTACCTGACTCCAATCTGACATTGCAGCAATCAAAATCACTATGCTACAATGACTGCCCTTGGATCAAAGTCAGAGACTCTTCTGTGAAATACTGTCACGGGGATATTCCAAGAGAGGTTGCTGTGAAATTAGGAGCAGTCCCAAAACGTCACAAAGCCTTAGAGAGGTATGCCTCGAATGTCTGCTTCAGTCCACTTGGCAGTGAGTTTGGACAGAAGGAAAAACTCACAAGCAGAATTAAAAGCATTCTCAATGCTTACCCGTCAGAAAAAGAAATGCTAAAAGAGCTGCTTCAAAATGCAGATGATGCGAAAGCAACTGAAATTTACTTTGTTTTTGATCCAAGGACACACCCCACAGACAGAATATTTGATGATAAATGGATCCCAATGCAAGGCCCTGCACTCTGTGTATATAACAACCAGCCTTTCACGGAGGATGATATCAGAGGTATACAGAATCTCGGAAGAGGAACAAAAGAGGCCAATCCAGGCAAAACCGGTCAGTATGGTATAGGGTTCAACTCTGTTTATCACATCACTGACTGCCCGTCCTTCATCTCAAACAATGACATTCTGTGCATCTTCGATCCTCATGCACAGTATGCACCTGGGGCTACATCTGTGAGTCCTGGAAGAATGTTTAGAGACTTGGACTCTGACTTCAGATCTCAGTTTTCTGATGTTTTAAATCTTTACTTAGGAGTTCATTTTAAGTTAGAACGCAGCACACTGTTTAGATTCCCTATTCGCTCTACAGATATGGCAAAGACCTCAGAGATCAGTTCAGTCCCTGCCTCAGACAGAATGGTGCAAAACCTTCTGGATAAGCTAAAAACTGATGGTGCAGAGCTTCTGATGTTCCTCAACCACATGGAGAAAATATCAATCTGTGAAGTTGATAATGCGTCTGGAGAACTCAAAGTGCTCTATTCTGTGACCGCCAAAATAACAGATGGTGATCGGCTAAAACGCAAACAATTCCATGCCTCAGTCATTGATAGTGTGACAAAAAAGAAGCAGCTCACTGCTATCCCAGTGCAACAGATAACCTACACAATGGACATAGAGGACACTGATGGAAATTTGACTACATGGATGATCTGCAACCGATCTGGCTTTCCTAACATTGAAAATGTCTCAAAAAGTGTGATCTCAGCACACAAAAACGAAGACATAACTCTATTTCCACGTGGAGGGGTAGCTGCATGTGTAAGCCACAACTACAAAAAACCCCACAGAGCCTTCTGCTTTCTCCCCCTTTCACTGGAGACTGGCTTACCTTTTCATGTCAATGGGCATTTTGCTCTGGACTCTGCTAGAAGAAACCTATGGAGAGATGACAATGGAGTAGGGGTAAGGAGCGATTGGAATAACAATTTGATGACATCACTGATAGCCCCTGCCTTTGTGGAACTGCTGATTCAGCTCAAGCGTCGATACTTCCCAGGTCCTGATCCCACCATGACCGTACTACAAGGAACACCACTTCATGTTGTTAAAGATACATTGCGGAAATATCTGTTCTTCTTCCCAGTCAACAGACTTGATATACAACCAGACTGGTACTGCCTGGTTAAAGCAGTGTACAACTGCATCCATGCTGACCTGAAGCGTCTGCTTCCTGTAGTCAGAGCAGCACAAATTGACAACTCTGACATGCACTCTGTAATTTATATTTCATGGGTGAATACATCCACAGCAAACAAAGGCAGAGCCTTTTTTGATAATCTGCTACAAGATGAGCTTCAGCACTTGAAAAACACAGAGTACAACATCACCTCAAGGAAGTCTGTGGCTGAAAATGTCTACAGGCTGAAAACCTTGCTTTTGGATATTGGTTTCAACCTGGTTCACAGCTGCGATGAGACTGCAAATCTCTACTTCTGTTTGGAGGATGCAGGGATACCAGTCAGTTATGTAACACCAGAGGATGTCCGCAACTTTCTTCACACTTTCTCATCACCAGACACATCTTGCCATGTTGGAAAACTCCCTTGCCGTCTCCAACAGTCCAACTACAAGCTAGTTCATAACCTAAAGCTTCTATTTGACTACTGCTTCAAAGACATAGAAGTGGATGAAGTCAAAATTGAGGGTTTACCTCTGTTGATAACAATGGACAATATGCTTCAGGTATTTGATACCAAGAGACCAAAGTTCCTGACAACACATCATGAGCTAATCTCATCGAGGAAAGAAATGTTCATGAATACATTGTATATCAGGTACAACAACATCCTGTTGAAGGCAGGAGCTGCAAAGATTTTTGACATCAGCAGCTTTGGTGACCTACTGGGGTCTGTTCTTCCAAGAGAGTATCGAACAAGGATCCCTGTAAGGTGGAGAGACACCTTTGCAAGTGAATCTTGGCTGAGGAATGTGTGGAACTTCATCAGTGAGAATATTGCTGTTAAGGAGGTTCAGACGGACATCAAACCCAGTTTCGATACAGTGCTTGACATTCTGAAAGACTGGGCTCTGCTACCTGGAATCAAATTCATGGCAAGAGAAAAGATAGTTGTCCCTGAGCATGATGTGCTTTTACCTCTGAGTTTGATGAACATAGCCATATTTCCACATGGCCAAAATGACAAAGTCTTTCACACCCTAATGAAAGCAGGGTGCATTCAGCTTGCAGTGAACAAAATCTGTGTCAAAGACAATTCCATCATGCCTTTTCTGGCACAGCACACAGCAAACATTGAAAATCCATCAAGTGTTCTGAAAGCTGTAGAGTACATGATTCAGACATCTGCATTCAAAGCAGCAAACCTGACTGACAAGGACTTTGAGACTCTTCTGTTGTATTTCAACTGCAACCTAGCTAACCTCACTCAACGGGATGTACAGAGCCTGAAACTCCTCCCATGTTATAAATCAGTTAGTGGGAGATACATCAGCATTGCAAACTATGGGGCAAATTATGTCCTTGCAAAAAGCATTCCTACTGCGGACATAGACAAATGGGCTCACACAGCCTCTTTTGCCTTTCTTGCTGACAGCCCACAGCTGAAAGAACTGTACACTTTTCTTGGCTGTATGCCAATTGATGACCTAGAACTCTACCTTCAACATCTCCTTCCAAAGTTTGAGAGTCTTTCCTATGATGCCAAAGTTGAACACATTGTCTACTTGAAGGAGAGACTTTTGTCAATGGAGGAATCATGCGAGATTAAAGATCAGCTCTATGAGAAACTGGAAGGACTGTCATTCATCTATGATTACTCAAACAGACTCAGGCCAACCAAGTTCTTCTATGATGAGACAGTGAAGGTGTTCGAAGTTATGCTACCTGCAAAATCATTCATACCAAGTGACTTTTTCAAGAAAGTTGAGCAAGTGTCAAAACCAAAGAATGGGTCATTGTTGCTCACCTCCTGGATAACCTTTCTGAGAAATATTGGTCTCAAGCATGAAATGTCCCAGCAACAAGTTCTTCAGTTTGCAAAAGAGGTCAGCATCAAAGCCCAGACTGAGAGCTGGACCAAAGAAAAAGTGCAAACCATTGTCGATGTTCTCTTGAACCATATTTTTAAAGAGAGAACAGACCTGTTCCAGGGTACTTTTCTCAAAGAGCTCTCAATGATACCATTCCTTTGTCCTGAGAGAGCGCCCAAAGAACTCATCAGGCTTCATTCGCAGTACCAAGAGATGAGTGGCACACTTCCCCTGATTCGTTTCAGTGGGTCTCAGGTAAATCCAAAATTCAAGCAAACAGATATTATTCACTTGCTTTGGACATCCTGCCCAATTCTACCAGAGAAAGGTACTCCATCAAGCATAAAGGACCAGGAAGGGAGCACTCTTACAGGACAGGAACAACTTGACCAAGTGCTGAACATGTTAGGTGTCAACTTGGACCCACCCTTGGAGAAAGTTATTAGCAACTGCAAGAATATTTGCAACATATCGAGTCCAGATGATGAAATGGTGAAAACCAGGAACAAAGTTTTAAGGTCCACCTACGAGTTCCTCAATGCAGATAAAAGAGATTTCCGGTACCAGCTCCGTGGGGTGGCTTTTGTTATGGTTGAAGATGGCTGGAAGTTGCTGAAACCAGAAGAGGTTGTCATTAATTTGGACAATGAATCTGACTTCAAACCCTACTTGTACAAATTGCCTCTAGAACTTGGTACCTTTCATCAACTCTTCAAACTCCTTGGCACAGAAGATGTTGTGTCAACTAAACAGTATGTTGAAGTGCTGTGGCGAATTTACAGAAGTTCAGAGGGCAAGCAGCTTGACCCAAATGAAATGAGAACTGTGAAAAGGGTTGTTTCAGGATTGTTCAAGTCTCTCCATAATGATCCAGTGGAAATTCGCAAAGACCTAGAGACTCTCAGAGATTTGATATTTTATCTACCAAGCCATGATGGTAGATTAGCAAAATCCAGTAGTTTAGTGTTTGACGATGCCCCACACTACAAGAGCAGAATTCAAGGAAACGTTGGAGTTCAGATGCTGGTGGACATGAGCCAGTGCTATCTGGGCAAAGATCACGCATTCCACACAAAGTTGATCATGCTACTTCCACAGAAATTAAGGCCTAGACTGTTGAGTAGCATTCTTGAAGAGCAACTCGATGAGGATTCTCCAAAAATGTGCCAGTTCGGAGCTCTTTGCTCACTTCAAGGTCGCCTTCAGCTGTTGCTGTCATCAGAGCAGTTCATCACAGGACTGATCAGAATAATGAAACATGAGAATGACAATGCATACCTTGTGAATGAGGAAAAAGCCATACGTCTCTGCAAAGCACTTTGTGAAGGACTCAAAGTGTCTTGTTTTGAGAAACTCCAGACAACATTAAGAGTGAAAGGATGTAGTCCCATCCCACACAGTCGCAGTGAAACACTTGCCTTCCTCAAGAGGTATGGGACAGCTGTGATTCACCTCTACATCCAGCATTCAGACAGCAAAGACATTAATTTTCTCTTGGCACTTGCTATGACATTAAAGTCTGCTACAGACAATTTGATTTCTGACACATCATATCTAATTGCCATGCTGGGCTGCAATGACATCTACAGAATCACAGAGAAGCTGGACAGCCTTGGTGTCAAGTATGACTCAACAGAGCCTTCAAAACTTGAGCTACCACTCCCTGGAACACCCATACCAGCTGAGATACATCACACACTCCTCATGGATCCAATGAACGTATTCTATCCAGGGGAATATGTAGGTTACCTTGTAGACTCTGAGGGAGGAGACATATACGGGTCTTACCAGCCTACTTATACATACGCCATCATTGTTCAAGAAGTAGAAAGAGAAGAGGATGAAAACACAAGTTTCCTTGGAAAATGCTTCCAGATCGACATTGGATATAGTGAATACAAAATAGTCAGTTCCCTCGACTTGTACAAATTCTCAAGACAAGATGAAAATACCCATGTTCGAGACACCAGTGCCCCATCACCTCCAACAAGCCCAGACAATCGTTCTTCTGGTCTACGAATGGTCCCTCCTCTTTTTGCTGGCAAGGAAAACCTCAGACCCCCCCCTCAAAAACAATCACCAAAAAAGATCAAGCTTAATGCATTGCCTGAGATTCTAAAAGAAGTGACCTTAGTAGTTGAACAAGCTTGGAAGCTTACTGAAACAGAGAGAAAGAAGATAATCCGCCGATTGTATCTCAAGTGGCATCCCGACAAAAATGCAGAGAATCTGGACATTGCCACAGAAGTCTTCAAACACTTGCAGAACGAGATCAACAGGATGGAGAAACAGTCTCTGGCTGATCAGCAAAATACAGACAGAGCTTCCAGGAGATCCTTCTCCACATCATCAACCCGCTTCCAATCAGAGAAGTTCTCATTTCAAAGGTTTTATTCTTCATGGAACCAAGAAGCAACTAGTCACAAGTCAGAAAGGCAGCAGTTCAGGGAACATTATACAAGCTATGCAGGTTCATCACATTCTCATCGTTTCTTTGTGCCCCCAACTTTCAAGACAGTTGGAAACCCTGTGGAAGCACGCAGGTGGCTGAGGCAAGCCAGAGCAAACTACTCTGCTGCTCGCAATGACCTTCATAAAAACGCCAATGAGTGGGTTTGTTTCAAATGCTACCTGGCCACAAAGCTTGCACTGATAGCTGCAGACTATGCAGTCAGAGGAAAGTCAGACAAAGATGTAAAACCAACTGCTCTGGCTCAAAAAGTGGAGGAGTACCACTCCCAGTTAACAGGCCTTGCCAATGATGTTCAGATCCTGGAAGGATATGGTGTGGACAGCCTGAGAACTCGCTACCCTGATCTCCTGCCATTTCCACAGATTCCCAACGACAGATACACATCTGAGGTGGCAATGAGAGTGATGGAATGTACCGCACGGATTATCATAAAGCTTGAAGCCTTTGTGCAGCAAAAAATATAATACTGTTGTTAAAGATGACAATGAAACTATAGTATGCATAGATGCTCTGTGGAAGAGAGGACCCCTGTGGCTGGGTGCAATACAGATCATGTATATCACTTTGAATAAAATTGAAGTATCCAGCTGGCAGCTTATGGTACATATGCAGTTTCTACCTGTGATGGTGGTGCTGTGGCCCATGCACAGTAAATAAATGTATGGCTCCAATAACCCATTCGGCTATCTCGACATAGATTTGCTGTAAAATGAAAAAAAAATTCTACACATGCTGTATATACAAATGCCTCGGCAATACATTTTGTTTACCAAAGTCCCCATACTGAACCTATTTGCTCTGAACTAGATTAAAAGATTATGCTGCTTTTTTTACTTTATTCTTATAAAAAAAAAAAAAAATATATATATATATATATATATATGTATATATATATATATATATATATATATATATATATTCTTGCTACAGAAAACCACTTGAGTGTACTCAAGGGTTGAACTTGTAATGAAGAAATACATAAACTCAAACTGTCAAACTGCAAGTACTGTCATGCAATGTGTCCTATTTGCAAGATCTCAGCAAGGAAATACAGTTATGTTTGTAAATTTTCTTTTTTTTACTGGTTGCTTTCATATCATTTCTGTAAATTTGTAAATTTTCTGTAACATAGCCAGTCACTTGTTTATGGACAAAGCACTTTTTTGAAACTCCTCATGTATTTGCACTTGCACTTGTATAGAGCTTGTGTCACCCCAGCAACTCGGGTGAATCCAACTGTGAATGGAAAAATGTTACTTTAAATGCAATTATGTGTTTTTGTAGCTTTTGTTGTTCTTGTTTTTTTTGGGGGGGGGTCAACATTTCGTGACTGTTTTCCATATTACCTGTCAGTTCATATGAACCACATGTACCCTGGGTCCTACAGAGCGCAAGTCTGCTTTGATAACTACAGCTTTGAATGGGGCAGTGACAGCTGCAGCTCAGCTTTTGCTTAAACAAGTCATCTAAAAGTTTTTTCTTTTTACAGTGATGGCCTGTTTGGGAATTCTCAGTAGGACAGTGTGATAGAATAAAGAGCCATATATATGCTATAACCTGGGCACAACCCTTAACATGTTAACTTTTGTCAGCATGAAACCATGTTCATACATTTTTGGTAATTTGAACTTTTCTGGTTTAAGGAACATAGAACAACCCAGACTGTTGTGCTCGTGTGTTTTTACAGCTTCATTTTCCCTTTAATTTTAACTATAGGACTATACTCACACTGACAACATATTGTGTCATTTCGAACATAATTTAAAATGTGCTTCTTGGTATCTGTTGTCTTATTACATCTCAAAGTCGAGGTGACTCAGCTGTGGGTGCCTCCTTGAATAAACCACCTTGGAGTACCATGTGTATAACACATGTTGATGTACACTGTGCCATATGAAGGTCTAATAAATTCCCCTTAAATAAACAGTGTCAGTTTTTGTTTGTAGGTTTATAAAAGAATGCACATTTAAAAAGAATGTGCAGTCTGTCTGTGATTTAAGCAATTTTGGCACTCTTAAATTTTCATATTTTTGTATTGCATCCATTTTTAAATATTTCATATGTTGCCTCGAGTTTACAAGCAGAGCAACCTATCTATTTGTTCTCTTAAGGGGAGAACTAATTCAATCTGATTATTGGTATTGACATGAGATTGTCACAGCCCGCAGGAGCAGCTCTAATGATTCATTTTAGGGATAGAGTTAATTTGTAGAATTGTGTTTGTTTTTAGAGCTAAACTCACACATGCCGAAAAAAAGTTGATGATTTCTTTCTTTCTTCACATGGTGTGTTTTCATTGCAGTCTCAACAATATTAATCACACACTGGATTTGAAAAATGTATAATTCGGAGCCAGATCTGATACCAATACAAGTTGCAGAAGGGCATATGGCTTATGTCATGACCAGGCTAGATGATATTGACATCAGTATCATCATGTGCAGGTGTGCATATGGGCCACAGATCTGCGCTTCAACAAATCCACATTGTGACCCTACTGAAAAGGATCAGAAAGTTTGCTGTCTTGGCTTGTTGGTGTTAGTGGTCAAACTGTCTGTTTTGTGCATCATGGTGGTACAGCAGATCTTATCCACTAGAGTTCACCAGAGAGCCATTAACATTGTTAGGATATGATCCACACTGTACCCATCTCCATGGTACAGCTTTAGTGCACAGAAGAAAACAAGAGACAGTGGAGGTTTAAAATGATTATGTAACAAATGAAAAGACTGCCTGTCCTCTGGACCTGCTGCCTTTTTGTCCATAAGATCTGATTAGAAAACATGAGAGCAGTCTTCAGAAAAACAAATATAAGAGAATGAATGGCGCTGACAGAGACATCATAGAAGAATAGCACAAAGTTTATTCAACATACAAAATTAATAAATACACATTGCACACTTTATCAAAATATGCCAGAACAGAGGTGAGAACTGCAAATGAACTACTTATAAACACGGACTGATAACGCACCTCCATGAGATGTTAATTATGCTAAAAACAGGCCTGCAGAAATATAACATAAATTGATCCTAAACTCAGTGTAACTGTCAATACAAAATATTGCCCTGAACCTTATTTTTTACAATAGAGGCAATGTTGTGCCTGTCGTGCATATTGTGTAAAAATAAAAAAATCAATGCATATTTGACACAAAAGGCTCAACAAAAACTGAATTATTTGTTGTTCTTGTTTTTTTTTTGGGGGGGTCAACATTTCGTGACTGTTTTCCATATTACCTGTCAGTTCATATGAACCACATGTACCCTGGAGCCCTACAGAGCGCAAGTCTGCTTTGATAACTACAGCTTTGAATGGGGCAGTGACAGCTGCAGCTCAGCTTTTGCTTAAACAAGTCATCTAAAAGTTTTTTCTTTTTACAGTGATGGCCTGTTTGGGAATTCTCAGTAGGACAGTGTGATAGAATAAAGAGCCATATATATGCTATAACCTGGGCACAACCCTTAACATGTTAACTTTTGTCAGCATGAAACCATGTTCATACATCTTTGGTAATTTGAACTTTTCTGGTTTAAGGAACATAGAACAACCCCAGACTGTTGTGCTCGTGTGTTTTTACAGCTTCATTTTCCCTTTAATTTTAACTATAGGACTATACTCACACTGACAACATATTGTGTCATTTCGAACATAATTTAAAACGTGCTTCTTGGTATCTGTTGTCTTATTACATCTCAAAGTCGAGGTGACTCAGCTGTGGGTGCCTCCTTGAATAAACCACCTTGGAGTACCATGTGTATAACACATGTTGATGTACACTGTGCCATATGAAGGTCTAATAAATTCCCCTTAAATAAACAGTGTCAGTTTTTGTTTGTAGGTTTATAAAAGAATGCACATTTAAAAAGAATGTGCAGTCTGTCTGTGATTTAAGCAATTTTGGCACTCTTAAATTTTCATATTTTTGTATTGCATCCATTTTAAATATTTCATATGTTGCCTCGAGTTTACAAGCAGAGCAACCTATCTATTTGTTCTCTTAAGGAGAACTAATTCAATCTGATTATTGGTATTGACATGAGATTGTCACAGCCCGCAGGAGCAGCTCTAATGATTCATTTTAGGGATAGAGTTAATTTGTAGAATTGTGTTTGTTTTTAGAGCTAAACTCACACATGCCGAAAAAAAGTTGATGATTTCTTTCTTTCTTCACATGGTGTGTTTTCATTGCAGTCTCAACAATATTAATCACACACTGGATTTGAAAAATGTATAATTCTGAGCCAGATCTGATACCAATACAAGTTGCAGAAGGGCATATGGCTTATGTCATGACCAGGCTAGATGATATTGACATCAGTATCATCATGTGCAGGTGTGCATATGGGCCACAGATCTGCGCTTCAACAAATCCACATTGTGACCCTACTGAAAAGGATCAGAAAGTTTGCTGTCTTGGCTTGTTGGTGTTAGTGGTCAAACTGTCTGTTTTGTGCATCATGGTGGTACAGCAGATCTTATCCACTAGAGTTCACCAGAGAGCCATTAACATTGTTAGGATATGATCCACACTGTACCCATCTCCATGGTACAGCTTTAGTGCACAGAAGAAAACAAGAGACAGTGGAGGTTTAAAATGATTATGTAACAAATGAAAAGACTGCCTGTCCTCTGGACCTGCTGCCTTTTTGTCCATAAGATCTGATTAGAAAACATGAGAGCAGTCTTCAGAAAAACAAATATAAGAGAATGAATGGCGCTGACAGAGACATCATAGAAGAATAGCACAAAGTTTATTCAACATACAAAATTAATAAATACACATTGCACACTTTATCAAAATATGCCAGAACAGAGGTGAGAGCTGCAAATGAACTACTTATAAACACGGACTGATAACGCACCTCCATGAGATGTTAATTATGCTAAAAACAGGCCTGCAGAAATATAACATAAATTGATCCTAAACTCAGTGTAACTGTCAATACAAAATATTGCCCTGAACCTTATTTTTACAATAGAGGCAATGTTGTGCCTGTCGTGCATATTGTGTAAAAATAAAAAAAAATCAATGCATATTTGACACAAAAGGCTCAACAAAAACTGAATTATTTTTGTTTTGTTTTTGCTTCTTGTTTTTTTATTAGTCATAGACCCTGACTATAGATGAGGTTATTGAACAAACACAGACCAGCTTGCTTGAAAGAAAAAGCTGTCTGTCGTGTCGTGCATAATTACATGCTTATGAAGTGCTTAAAGATAACACAGGCCAAACATACATAGTCTTATAAACTGGGGAGAAAACACATAATTACAGATATGATACCACACTTTTAACACTTTATGGTACTATAAGGGCTGGGTATTTTAATTTCAACCTTAGGAAGCAATTGAAGCGAAACAAGAAACAAGTCTTTTGCCCAGAGTTGTATCTGAATTTGAGTTGGAAAAAAAAGGAGATAAATCTGCCATCTCTGAATCTCTGAAGTGACTATGACAATGACAAAATATATACCAGGATTTCTCGAATTTTTCTCCAATTGAATAAAAACATGCTAAACACCAAAACCAAAATACAACATACCAAGGGCTTGCAGCCAGAGGGACACACGTAAAACAAAATTATTTTCAATAACATTCTGTCACCATTTGAGACATTTATTCTTTTATTATTCCAAGCCCTTGATATGTGTCAATTTCATTTATTGCACCACAAAATAATATTGCATAGGATGTAAGCCGTTACCAGCTCCTCATTGCCCAGCCATGATACTGTGTGTGTAAATAGTTCTCCCCAAACCTCTGATGCAGATAAATTTGGTACTCGGTGCCAATTTGTTTCAGCTGAATAGTTAGAAGGTCATAAATGCAACTAAAAGGATGCATTTCATGACATCTCCTACATGTACGCCAGCAGGCATTTCTGTTTTTACAGGCCTTGATCTAGCAGTGGTATCATCGTAGATCCACTGTTATTTAAAAAAAAAAAAAAAAAACTAAGGCCAGATATAAACAGTTGTGCTTGTTGCCTCCCAGAAGACTCATCTACTATGAGATGGAAAATCAATTACCTTATCAGAGTCTATCTAGCACTCCTGATTCTCGCTGCAAGTGGAGATGACCTCGGCCTTGGACAGGAAAAGCTTGCCACTGGGACATACACAGACCTCATAGAGATTCTGAGCATTTCCAGAAACCCCTCCTTCGCTCAGGGGCAGGCTCGGCATGCGCACCGTCTCAGCATCCAGCACCAGCTGCACAGCAGACAGCGAGGAGAGCAAGGATGATTAAAGGAGAACAACAGAGTTGCATTGAATCAAGAAGGAAACGTCACTCTGCTTCATTCTCTCGACTTCAGCCAAGTGCATACACACATCATGGCACACGATGTGTGGGAGCTATAGAGGGACGTCCAGTGAGTGCCGAACCAGTGGTCCGTGAGGAAGATATAATAAATGGAATGTGATACGAAGTTAACGTTGATGTGGCGGAGAAATCACTAAAAACCAGAGGATGTGAACATCCACCTTTCTTCTTTTATTACCCAGGATGAGTTCAGTGCAGATTAATGCCCACTTTTCTTCCCTTTAGCAAGAAAGGAGAGATGAGGGTGTGGTACACCCTGCAACTACATTGCAAAAAGGTCAAATAAGTGCCTGTGACACGAATGCTCTCTGTGGTTCAGCCCGCTAGTTGCACCACCGTAATTACCCAGCTCTGATTCATCCAGAATCATTCACCAACACTCCCTCTAAACAGCAACATTGGAACTGCAAACCACTACTCCACAGCAGACCTACAGAGCCCAAACAAATGTTTTACAAGTTCAAAAAGCAATGAGCTCATTACAGCTTACAGACAAGTATCTGAATGCTCTTTTTTAGTTTTATAAAAAAAAACTCCCTATGTTCAAAAATAGATATAGTTTATTATAGTACAATGTCAACTCTCACTGTCAATACCTTACATTTAGAAAGCAACAGATATACAGTAAGTTACCCTTTACGACAAGAAAAAGTAAAATTGCAGAACTACAGTAGAACTGGTCTAATGAGCTCTAAATGTAAAAAGCAGAGCCCCTGTCACACTGCACTTCAGCAAGGCGCTTTTGGTGGAAAACCACCCAGGTGTTGTAGTGAGAGATTATAGAAGTGTGAAGCAGCACGTTGCTGAAAAGCATTCTGTATGTTCCCTTGGTAATCAAAAGAAAAAAAACAGGCCTGAGGATGATGTGTAGCAGACTTGAGGAAGTGGACAATGTTTCTCTTACCAGTCCAACACCAGACAGCAGAATAACATCCATGTTGGAAGCGACTTCAATGTTGCCAGCTAGGGCTTTGATATGAACTCCTTTCGGTGCGTCCATACTGAGAGAGCGGGTCGGAGACTCCAACCTAAAGAAAAACATCCCAGCTTTATAAATACAGCTTCCATCCACATGATCTGTGCGCTCTTTTCTTTTTATTGAATGCTACTTCTGCAAAGCTTAACATATCTGTTGAATCCAAAAATCAGATCCTCTTTCGTTTCATTTTACATGGTATGCACCACAGTAATGACAGGGTAAGGTTGAAGAAGGTGAAATTACAGGCTGTGTGTCATAAAAAAAAACGTAAGGTTTAGTATTCCTTCATTTGGTATCATGCATATTTACTGTTTACGGCAGGGATTTGGCCCAGTCAACTGAAAGTTCTGAATATCTTTTTTTACACCTTCACATGACTTGTAGGACTCATTTGTTATCCAATAACATGAGCCATACAAGATGGCTGAAATGCTCACCTCAGGTCTTTGAAAAGTTCAGACCGAAGCAAGGGCGTCTCCACTGAATGCTGGAACAGTGCTCCCTCGGGACCTGATGGAGAAGAGAGCCACACACACCTAATAAGCTATTAGGATCTGCAGCACTTGAGCACGACAGTAAATTGTTTGCCATGCAAGCAGCATGGCTCCAGGTCTGTTAGTCAGTCCACCACTTCGGTCCAGACTGTAATATCTCAGCAACTATTACATAATGTAGTATGTGAGCTTGGCTATAGGAAAAATCAGATTAGCCAATGCTAGAGAAGAGAGGGAGGAGGAGAAGCAAGAGAGAAAATTAGATACAAAACCCCAACATACTGTACAGAATGTGGGTCCAACTGGTGCGGATAAAAGCACTCGCCTCACAGTGGGGACAGAAGCTTTGTTTCATTTCAAGGGTTTTAGAAAAACATCCCCTCCTTCACTGCTGCTGCGTGCTGCTCTCTGGGGATCAAAATGACCCCGGGCATAATGAAGCTATCAGCTGACACTACCCTCAGCATCAATCAGCCGTCACGGTGTGTGGCCATTGACCCACAGTACCATCAACACACACACTGCATACTGAGACACTGGGAATGCAAGACAGAAAAGACGGTGGGGGATGCTTCAGCGTGATGTTTTAATTCCTTGCCCTTTAATAAGACATATTGTGCGGTATGGAGATGTGCTATTGCTTTTGTTTGCTCAAAAAATACTTGATCAGAATCTTCTATTAATGTGATAGATCTCCCCTACATTGCATTAATGTATGCCCAGGTTTAGATAACTGAGCTCCTGATATTTCATTTATATGCAGGTGCGCTTTGCGGATATCCACTCAGCTGTTTGACACGAATAATCGTGCAAATGACCGTATCCGTCTTTGTCCTTGGTTGCTGGATTGTTGCACAGATATCTGCCATCAAACCAAATGGTTCCCGTTGACTTCACATCTGTTGTCAATATTATCTTCTTCCAAGTCTGAAAAACGCTTTTGCCAAGAGGTGTGCAATATTTCCAAGGAAACAGCAGGTGGCAGCTGTTGGTATACCTGTGACTCTTAGTTTTTCTGGTCCAATCTCAGCCTGGTCGCCATCTGCAGTGAACAGCATGTTGCCATTGTGGGAGTTGATGAGCAGATTTCGAGCGTGTCCCTGAGCCTCTTTTGGACCTGCGACAACAACAACAACAACAACAAAAAGAATACCTGAACGGGTCTGGTAATAGTACATGAAAAAAAAAAACCCATCATCAAAATTTATGCTTCCTCCTTCCTGTTATACCGCTCATATCTGCATGTTTAGAGCATATAATGAGACACGTTCATGCTTTGCTGGGTGAAAAATCTCAGACTCCTCACGCACAGCAGTATGGTGGCAACAAAGGTGAGTAAACAACCACCTACTGAGTAGAAATCGACAGAAAAAAAAGCAGAAGGAACATATTCGAGGTTATATCACTTTACCCTTCACTACATCTGTGTTCACGGCCCTGCAAGACGCAAATTTAAAGAACGTAGATCAGTCAGTGGGATATTTAACCCACTTCAGCACCCACAACTGTGAACCGACATTTAATCTTCCCTAACAAGCATTTCAGTTTCATTCACAGAGGGCCAAGAGGATGCAGGCTATGCTTTTATGGCTTAATGATCAAGGACACATAACGGCCCTGTGGAACAAGGCAGTTAGTTGGGTCATTTGTTGGCCTTTTAATTATGACAAATACCCCAACGCTGCTGGTGAGCCATAAAAGAAGCACAAATATGATCCTCCACAGGCCTCGGGCCCACTGTGTAATATAGAACGATCCAGAAGCAGTTGTGGAGTGAGGAATGCTGCATTTAATGGATTTTAAATGGAAATCTGAGAGATAGTAAATGGAAAGATGGCCTCTTGTCACTGTAAATGTTGGATGAGAAGTCGCTGCAGGACAAGCGCATGAAGGACTTTACCATTGCCCTCATGCATCAATGGGATCCTTTGTTATGCATGAGTGCTGCATGTGTGTGTGTGTGTGTGTGTGTGTGTGTGTGTGTGTGTGTGTGTGTGTGTGTGTGTATACATGTGTCCTCTTTCAGGCTCTCACCTACTGATATGCTCCCTGTGACATCACCATCTTCATTGCGGGCATTAAGGGAAACGTTTTCTGATGAGTGCACAAGAAGTGAAGAATCCTGAGGAAAAAAAAGATGGCATGTGATATCTGCACAGCACACGTGATAATAAATATTGGATGTGTTGCCATGAAAATGTGTAGAGACAGTCATGGTTCCCTGACAATGAATTCTAATCACTTAGGTTATGTCTATATTTTTCTTCCACTGCCACCATGGGGTTCATATTTGTGGCTTTTCAGTGAATTACCTTCACAATATTATTACCACGAAATCTGATGCAGACACGAGTGCTACCCTCAAAATGAACGGTAATTACTTCGGTGATCCCTTGACTTTTAATCCAGTGCCACCATCAGATCAAAATTGTGGTTTTTCTAATGCCTTGGTTTATGACCATGTACCTGTAAAACTAATGAGTTTCCCATTTCCCATTGAGTTTTCCCAGTCGACGCTGTACTTTGAGTTTTGTGCTTTCTGACTACACTTTTTTGATAAGTAAGCCTTTATAAAATGTTTATAAATTCAAATTATGGGTTTAATTTTGGTCCATAAATTTATAGATATAATCAGTTAATAAGGAAAACTTTTGGGAGAAAAATTACTTTGGCTGGTGTTTATCCTCCACCAGCTTGACACTGGCTTTGTCCTTTAGTTCATCAAGACATTTCCTTCAGTGGACATATTAACCTTCAAAGTTGCAGACTTGGACTATTGTATGGACCCTTTGTAATTGACTCATAAACATTTACAATTGTACACAACCTGGCAACCCAAAAAGTGTTCTTATTGATGGTTTATAACTGACCTATGAAGCATTAGTAAATGACTTGTTTCGTAGTAATAAAGCAATTAGTTACAGCTTATGCACCCTTTAGAAATGGTGCTTTATTAGAAAGTGGCATTGTTTTTTTACACAAATATCAGCAGAGGATATGAGACCAGGAAACTGAGTTTATATCAGCAGACATGACAGGAACACCCAGAAATGTGAGCTTTTATAAAATGTTTAAATGAGGCAGCCTTAGCAATAAATCAATTCTAGAAATGATCTAAGAAACGAACTTTTTATGGTCAAGACAAAGCGGTGGCTCTCGAACCCCTAAATCTCATTAGAAATCCATAGAATACATGAGAGAAAGTGTCCGTCCATATTAGATGAATACGTTGTCATTTTAACGAGGCCCATAACGTAAGAAGAAATGCTAAAAAAAAATTGGTGCAATGAGCACGAAAACCCATAACATGTAAACAACTGCAGCAAAGTGTTCCCATCTGCTGCTAGCAGGCGGGCCATAAACTACATTCCTCCACAAATATCCCTGAGGTTAATGGAGAGCTCACTGCGCCACCACGTGCACCGCGTGGGACTGCCAAATCCAGTTTCTGACCCATCTCCCAGAAATATTACAGGCAGAAATATGTAGTTCACTCACTACTGCTGGATAAAAAAAAACTGCTTGACCGTCTGCAAGGAATCAGATCACGGTGATAACAGGACGTGTGATCAGCACAGAATGGTTAAGTTTGGTAAAGAATGAGATAAAATAATGGCCAGGCTGTCAGGCTAATTAACTGACCAAACAGCAGAATAAGAATGATCTTGGAAGAAGACAGAAAAGGGAGGAAAGCAGAAGGGGGGGGGGGGGTAACTGAGTGAGGAAGAATGTGGGTAGAGGAGCGATAAAAGTGTGTGTTCCTGATTATCTTACTTCTCTGGAGTGGATCTCTTGAGCGAAGACAGGAAACAGAAACTCCGACTCGCCCTCCTCCAGCTTGACCCCATCTGAGTGTACTTGTAGGAGTCCCATCCCCTCCTGCAAACCAAAATGAAAGCACAAACTGATGCATTGAGACAAAATACGGACAGCTGGGAGGTGAGGAATTTTGATTTCATCATTCGACCACTTCAGAGGTTCCCGAGTGTGAAACACATGCAGCAGTGTTCCCCCCATGGCGTGTAGGGCCATCTTAGAATAAACCATCCAGTTGCTTTAGCCATACAGGCACTTCCCCACAGTGTGTGTACGTGTATGGCTGTGTGTGTGGGGGGTTGTTGCAGCTCTTGCTCTGTGTCTGCATAAATCCATAGTTGCCATCTGGACTTGAGACAGAAAGCTGACGAGACTCCATGAAATAACAAGCACATAAACTATCCTGTGTAGTCAGCCAACTATCAGTAAATGATAGATAATACTACTGCTTCTGCTGCTGCTAATAATAAGCAGGTAACACTGGATCAATATGATGGATACACTATCAAAACTCAAACATAAAATAGGATAAAGGTATACTACAGATATAAAGAAAAGCAAGGAGGGAAGAAAGGCAGGAAACAAAGCGGTGAAAATCCTCCCAGCTGAAAATACAAACTGCTGAGTTGAGTCATGCGCACCGTGTTGAACCACATCACCCTGAGGATCCAGATGGTGAGAGCGAAGTTGACCACCAAGATGATGATGAGCAGCAAGACAAACAGGTAGAGGCAGCGCTTCCTCCAGCCATAGATGCCGATCTTGTAGACATGGTCGGGCACCGGCCTGGGCGCGCTGCTGCCCTGGGTGGTGGTGACGTACTGCTCCCGCACCATCTGCTGGCTGGGTACAACACACAGAGCCAGGTGTATGGGCAATAGAAACAGATTTTAAAAAGAAAGGGGGAAAAAAAAAAAAAAAAACCACACATACAGACTCCGTGCTGTTCAGTGAGATTGGATATGGCATGTTACAGGGTCAGTCGGAGTTTCTAAGGCATCAGAGAAAACAGGCCATGGACAGTAATGTTATTTATATTTAATATAGTTCAACTGGCTAAACAGAGCAACATTATCATTCATTTGGAGTCATATTTCTAGTGGCCTGGGGAATATTCTTATTCCTACTTAGTATTCTCACTCTCCTGTTGGCTCTGCTCTCCTGAGGGAAATATGTGTCTCTTTACCTGCCTAATGCGACACAAGGCTCACCAGCTAGTCGCTTACTTTGTCCTTCTGCTGTCAATGCTGGGTGCAGTGGGTTTTTTGGCTGAAAACCGCTGCCAGCTACGGCTAAAAACTACGCTGTGAGGGCGGTGGAGCGAAACCGAACCAGTAAAGCTGAAAACCGAAAATATTAGCAGAAAGTGGAGGTAGATGGCGAGGGTTATAACTTTTTGTCGCTACAAGTGACCTCTTTCAAATACTAGTAGCCATGTGAGCCATTGTTGATATAAGAGTATTGATTATTGCAGCTTTAAGTATGTCTTCAAAGTCTGCCATCACAGTAACTAGTGACTTGTTTGTACAGTTTTGTTTCCTGCACACATTAGTTGCCAATTCAAGAGGAGACCACCTTTTTCCTCTCATTTAGCCTACTTAGATATGTATGTCTGTTAGTGATCAGTGTGAAATATTTATCTTTTTCTTTCACTTTTTTCCCCTTACTCAGACTTTATAGAAGAACCATTTCATAATTCTGTAGCCTTCTATGTTAAATACTATGAGTGCAGGTGTTAAGAGGGTTTGGACAAAGAATTCAGAGATCCGTGAGATATCAGTGTCTTGAATTAATGCAATGTGATAATCTATAAAATGGAAATGGCTATGGCTCCTATGGCTTCGGTTTGAGGTGTCTCTCTGCTTTCTGAATTGAATCATGGGTTGGGTTTCCATCTCTGACAAACAGCTTTCACACATCCTGCAGAAGCCGAGTTTATAGTGTTCAGAGCCAATATTTTTCCAGCCTTTAAGCTTAATTGTACCTCTATACAATGCCTTTTTCTCACAGTGTACATACGGTATGTTGTTCTTGAGCCCAGAGCTCGGTCACAGAACCAGTGGATATCTGGCCAATTGCACCAACGGAAAACTTGACTGATTTTCCAGCAGTTTTTCAATAAGCCAAAGGCAGAGGAAAATGCCGCTTATTACCGAGCGGAGGCAGTACTGTCTGGCCACACAGCGGCAGGCTATCAATGACAAAAACCAAGGAGATGAATGTCAGCATATTTCAAAACCCAGCAAGTGTTGGAAATTATGACACAGCAATAGTTTTTTTTGTATTCATTTCACTTGAGTTCAGACTGACCTCGCTCGCAGAAGCCCCCCCCCCGGGCAGCCAGTCAGCACATTTGGACCAGATGACACGGACAGTGACAACAGGCAAACTTCAGGGACAGATTTCACAACGACAACATGAAGTGTGTGTTCGAGTGGAGCCAAGGACCACATTGCCTCACAGGGCGGCAGAGAGAGGAGCGGTGTCGCTTTCTATTGATTAATCTACATTAATAACCAGACACAGGCTGCAGAGAAAGCAGCTTCCACTGAGACCAAGGCTTGAAGAAAATGCTGCCGACGCTGTTTATATTATTGAGAAAATAAAACTCCCAAAACGGGCAAAATTTATTGTTTTCTCTTAGCAACAAACTGCTCCAAATCTTCAGCGCTGCCACACCTCAACTTTATAGGAAAAGTTATCTGGACAAACATGTATCTAGGTTGTCTCAAATGTGTTTTCTGAACTCGATGGGTTCCAGACTCCAGTCGCCAGGCTGATTTACATACAGGACAGATGTTGTGTCTCCCTGCCACAGTAAAGGCATTTTCCATCATGTTAAAGGAGCCACTTATCAAACAAAAAAGTAATTCTTCCTCCACATTAACAGATGTTAAGACATTGTCCAACTGTGACTGTCTTGACAATGATGATACATGCAAAAGAATAAGGTGACAGACTCTGCATACAGTGACAAAGTGTATGAACAAACTCAAATAAACTGTTCGTGTAAATGATGAAGGTAAATACTGTTCTGTCCTCTAAACACCGGATGATGGATAAGAGCAAACGCGCACACTGCTATGGTCTGAGCTCTCTGAGGTCCTGGAGAAGAGGCTTCAGATGGACGATGATAAAGGCCTATATATAGCTTGTTTCTTGCTGTTTGCAGTAAACACAGAATGGGCATAAAAGGCAGAGACGAAGATATGTCGAAATCTGCCTCTTTACACATGGCCTGCGAGCCCAGCCGTGATGAACAGCCCTTATTTCACAACCGAACCAATGAACGTTGCTTGAAAAAGGAGGAAAAAATGACTGTGCTATTTCCACAGAGGAGAGGAAAGTGAAAGTGGCTACGGAGTAAGGCATGTGAAATTCTCTCTTTTTTTTTCGCATTTCATTTATTCTTATTGTACTTGTCAGAATGAGTCATGATGGCAAATTGAATACCAGCAACGCAGCACAGCAAAGCAGCTTAGTGAGAGTTTATACTTCAACATGCCATAACTATGCCAGTTTCATTAACATGGATTCATTTTGGGTTTTAATTTTCGGTGTTTTCTCAAGGGAGTTCTCCATTGAGAGTCAGTGTCTGTTAAAGTGACACGATTCCAGTATCACCACACGATACCAGCCGCAGATCATTTCCGTGTTAACATGTTGATCAGCCAACTCTGCACATGGGGCAAACGAGCGTTGAGGATGAAAAGAGCTCGGGATTTGTTCATTATGAAGTTAATGGATTTGATCTAGCCCAGCGTAATTATTTTAAATGGAAGCATTAAGAGGCCTCCTTTAGCAGCAGCTGGAGGAGGAGGCAGCTTTGAGGCTGGATCTTTAAAGGCGTCTTCCAGCTCCAGTTTCAGTGTTACCACCAGCCCTTCAGCCGCAGACTGATCTTTCCATAGCAACCCAAATAAACACTCCCTGAACAGCCTCGCTGCTCAAGTGCCAGGAATGCTCAATTTATGGGACATTATGATTGGAAATACAGTCTGACTGTAGAGCCTCAAGAGAAAATAGTTTTTATCGGGTTCATGCCTTGATTTTCTTTAAGCTCCCTGGTGATAGAAACACACTCTTTTAAATGAGATTTTCATTCTAAAACTTTATGAATATGGATCCTATAACACAAGGGACAACTGAATGCAAGTTTCGAATCCATTGTAGACCTCTACACAGTCTTCTCCTCTCTAAGATGAAGAGTTCCTGGTTCAGCGCTGTTAGCAGGGCTATTTATCCTCGGGCACCCTCTCAATTAACCTTAACCAAGTGATGCTCCCTGCCAGGCTCCATCTCTGACCTCTGGAGGAGAGCGAGGGCAGAGCCAGACAGGCTAACTGCTCGCCCCAAAATCCACAGGGTCTGGCTGTAATTGAGAATCCGGGCTTCCCACCGAGCCGAGGCTTGACCTGACCGAATGCCAGAAGTTTCAGAGAGTTAGAAAAGCTCAAATTGTTTAGCTGGGGGTTGTTGGCAGAGGGATAACCAGAGGAGCTGGGCGTGTGGAGTGAAGAGCGATCGAAAGCTGAGCACAGGGCTGAAGTTTCTGTCTGTCTGTCTAGCATGCGGCCGGCGACATGTCTCCACTCTGCTGCAACTTCTAAAAATAGGACACAGCATTGTGAACTAAATTTAAAAAAGCTCCACAGGACACACACACAGACACACACTGCATAGGTATGACTAATAAACAGCCATAAGACACAGAGGAAATTGCTCATAACACACATAAAACATTAGTGAGGTGCCTTTTTGCAAAGTTATTTTTCTATTTCAATTTTGCTGGCCATGTCTCGGAAAACTGCCGACAGCTGGAAACTGAAAACATTTTTTTCCAAATCCCCAAACTACCTGTGTAGGGACTACAAAGTAATCGCAGCACGACATGAGACACATGAGTCGAGAAGAAGGGAGAAAACTGAAAAAAATTAATAAATGGACAGTAGGTCAAAGGTTGCCGTTATAAAACACTTAAACTTTGTCTTAAGAGGAGGTTATCAAAGGAACAAAATGACACAGATTATTTCTGAGAGATAAGGCAGAGTACTCACTGTTGTGTGTTGAGGCAGAGCAGTCCTCTTTCCTATGCTACAGTAAGCAGAGCTCGAGCTGGTACGAGGAGCTTGAGGCGCAGCAGTGCTCGAGCTCCTCACACGTCTGTCAGCCACTCAACAGCTGCGTGCCATAAATTCAGCTCTGGAAGAGCCCCGGCGAATCACCACGAGACGGCGCTCCCACTCCCCCTGCATACTCCTTCCTGCCTTCCTAGCCCTCCTGCAGACATTTGAATATCATCAGTGTGTGTGTGTGTGTGTGTTTGAGAGAGAGGGGAGGAGGACGAGGAGGAAGAGAATTAACCATCAGTGGATGGTTACACACACACAGAGAGAGAGAGAGAGAGAGACCATCCATAATGAACAGGGGCATTTGTTTTGTCATACATACCAGCGAGTCACTTTCACTGCCTAACCCAGGGCTTGATGCAGTCCAGTCTAATTTGAGACTTCCATCATGGCTCTCAACATGAAGTGCAGCCGGTAATTTAGATAGCTGCGCCGGGTGGACGGGCAGCAGGAAGAGGGCAACTAGTCAGTCTGAGTGGCAGAGAAGACAGGCAGCAGACAAAACTCAAAAAATGATGCGTGTACCTTTGCTTAACGGACGGACTTCTCAAATTTATATTAGTAAGTGGCCCTGTGAATTTTTCAAGTAGAGCAACTGTTGTGAAATCGAGGCGGCACAAGGAGAGAGGTCCTCTGACCCTGAGAAAATCAATACAAACTTTAGATTGGATACAGAAACCTTTATTGCTCAGAGCCTTCTTTGGATCCACTGATACAGAAAAGCATTTTCAGTAGTTTGGACTGGCCCTTATAATTAGTGGAGGACCAATCTATGATGGATGAAGCATTAGACATACATATTATTTTTTTTAAAGAGAGAAAATATTAAGACAGCTTAAACAGATGAATCTTTTAAAAAAGGACAACTTCACCCAATTTTACAGAGAACATTGTTTCCAGTGCTTTAAAAACCAGATAAATCAACAATTAAATATGAGTCATATAGACCCATTTCATTATTCAATTTTGATCAAGAAGTGATTGCAAAGGCTCTTCCATGAAGATTAGAGTTGTATTTAATATCTCGGATTTTCATGGACCAACAAGCTTTTAAGGGTCGTCAAGCTTTCCATAATATCTATTAAGATAACACCTACTGTTTAGATTGACATTTATTGTTAGTGACAGGTTAAAGAGTCCTGAAGCTACAAAGCATCTCACCCCCATGTGCTCAGAAACAGAATCTGTAAAAAAAAAAAAAAAAAAAAAAAATGAAAACCAGGATTAAAAAAGATTTAGGGCTGATTTGAGCATACAAACTTTTTTTGTTGTGGCGAGGCTCAGACTATAGTTCCGTGCACCCCAGCTCTTTTTTTTCCCTCTAGTTGATCATGATGGTGTTAATTCCCCCTCTACCTTTACTCAGCTTTATGAAATCCCTGAATAATGTCATTTTAAAGGCCCTGCATCCATCCCACACAGGTCACGTTAATCATTGTACCTGATTGGACCTCTTCTCAGGAGTGTGTGGGTGTGCTCACACTGGGCTTGAATACACTTCTCCCCCGACTCTCCTGTTAGCTCTCTTGCTCCTGTGACCATTTCTTCACACAGAGCCTGGTAACCTCGCAAAATCCCCAGCATGGCCCCACCCACCCTCAGCGTGTGCAGAGGAGTGATTGGCCACAATCACTGAAAGCATCGACATGCAGTGCCTTTATAAATGTGATGTATTTATAAACAAATAAATACAGTGGTACACACACCTGACACACCATTGATTTTTAGTGGTGCAGCAGAGAAATCACTACTGTTGCGCCATTATGTTTAGAAAATTCAAACGTGATTACATACACTGAATTGCACCACCCAAAATTATAGGAATGTGAGTTCCACGTTAAGATGTGTTTACTGAGCCACACAGGCACCTTCATTGTGCATTAAAATACCTTATAAAGTGAAGAAACCATTTCTTCTTTGTCTAATGAATCAACGCCACTAACGGGTTCATCCTTTGTTCCAATATGCCACAGACACGTGCGTGGATAAGAAGAAGCAGGCATTTTTATAAATAGTTGATGTGATGAAGAGAACTGCAACATTTCCTGTTACAAATATTTCAGTGTGTGACAGCTGGTCTGTTATGATGCGACTACTGACGTACATCCCTGAGAAGTCACCTCCACTGGAAAACAGGGGCAGTAATGTCTTTGTCTTCTCATGGGCTGATGCAGGAGGAGCTGACAGGTGGCGCATCTGTCAGAGGGGCGCGCGTCCTGCAGTTTGTTTTCCATTTGCTGCTTGAGGGGGTGCCGTGCAGCGACAGGACGTCCGACCGCATCCATCACAAGACGCCGTGTCCTTCATGCCCTGAGCCAACATGTGACAGTGGATATAGTGTCCTCATTTCACGCCATTTCTTATCAATATCTCATAAGCGTTCGATGCCTGTGGCTTCTCACAGAAAAATGGAAGACTCAAATGGTGAATCCCCTGCACCAAGAGAGAAATGATCCATCTCAACCTGAAAACAAGATCAGTTGAGTCAGGATGTCTCTGAATTTGTGGAGATGGGTCTGGCTATGTGAGACTAATGACAACACTTGGTACACGGTGTGAGTGCAGAGCTGAGGACATTAACAAAGACGCTGTAGTAATTCAATGCACAACACTAATGAGGTGTAAATGTATCCAGCAGCACAGGCTCTTGAGTCAGTACAGCACTCATCCCAAGTGTCCTATTTTGAACAGAATAATGTCTCAACAGCTTGTCTCTTTGCCGCATGAGTAAGATTGGCTTCATGAACCCACATAATGTGGAAGTAAGTGCTTTTTTCCCAAGTATCCAAAACCAGTCAGATTTAAAACTTCATTAAAAGACTGATTCCCACACCTGCCCCTCAAAAAGTCAAGGCACACTCTTTTGTTAAAAGTACAAAGGTTAAAAGTCTTGATTAATGTGGCTACATAGTTGAATACAAGACCAACGTGATAAAGTAATCTGCCTTCATTCATGGTGGAATTAGTTTTTTTAAAATCTTAGGACAGTGTTTAACAACTTGTTCATCATGAGCGCCTGCTTTGTTTTATTATTGCAGTCAGATCCCAAGTAGCCTCCTCTCTGTTTTATGGCATGTTTTGAAAATATATATTTTTTCCACTAATCAGAGTTCCTCAAACATTTTTGTGCCAATGAGGATGTGTGTTCTTTGTAGTTAACTCATTACCTGAAGCCCAACTGCAGGTCTGAGACCACTACATTGGTCTAAAGCAAAAGGTGCGAGTGTCGTCTAATTTATACACAGCACACAGCTTTTCAGCTAGGAGGGGAAAAGAGTGCACAAAAATCTTGACACAGATCAGTTCCTACTGAGAAGACAGTGGGAACTACTAAATTATTCCGCTGCCTGGTTAGTGGACGTTTATTAGCGACATCCTTAACTTATCATGCTCTTAGCTGCCTATTAGACAGTTTGACACTCGAATTTTAATTTCATACTTTAACATTTCTTGACCAAGATCTTAATATTTTTCAGCATAGGTCCAAAGTATTGTGCCATTTTCCTGGATGTAACCTTTGATAAGCATAAAATTCTATCTACAATATTATGAACACATTGTTACTAACAAGAAAACAAACTGGTTATAACAATTACCAAACCAGCAGGGAAACCAGTTAAAGACACATGAACAGTAGAAGACAAATACACAGATTACATTTTGTCTTTATGGTTTTTTATTTCACCTTTCATTACAAACAGGAAACAAACAGGAGAACCTGTAAGACAAAAAAAAAAAAAAAGGATTGTACATCAGTTAATGCAGCTACAAAAAAAACTGAAGGATATTATAAAAAAGCACCGATGCAGATGTAGTTTCAGCTGTTGTACCTGATTATGCTTTCTCCGCTGCTGCCTCCTCATCTCCACCCTTGGTGTTACGTGTGTAAATCAGCTGTGCTCTGTGTTTGGACACCAGTTTGATCATGCCTGGAAGACAAAACAGGACCATGTTCCCTGTCAGCATATTCTCATTTTGAACCACACATTTACATCAACCATGTCATGTGCCACTTATTTTAGTCAGTGAGAACTGCAACACTGACCAGTGGATGTGTGCAACATTTCAAGTGTCACTGAAATTGTGCTAGTTGGATACATATTTTATGTTTATATCTTATTACAAGAGAACAAAGAGTAAATATAGGCAAAAATATTTGTTCCATGTCATTACTGTAGCTTACATGCAAATGACGCTGCCTCATTTATGGGACAAACAACAGACTTTCATTTATCAGAACAAAGCTTCATAGTCTGGCAAAAACGTGTTTATGCTTCACATAGATTAAAGCAGTAACAAAACAAGCGCGTGTGTGTGGGGCTTATGAGACAATGGCACCGAGTTCCATCCTCAATACACTTTTCTATATTCTAAATCTAAAAAAAGAAACCAAACAGAACAAAATGTTATTTTGTTACAGATGGCAAGTTCTATATAGTGAGACACCAAAACAAGTTCACCGTTAGTAAACTGAACTGTCTGCCTGACATCTGGTGGGATACACAAAAGTACTACATCATTAAAATGTTGTAATGTCACTTTTGTTGTACCCTTGCTCTTTATCTAGCAACTTGTACTATGAATATTTTGAAGAGGAGAGTCTAAACGATTTCAAAAGAAATGACAAACAATGTTGCAGCTATGATTATTTATGTTAGCAGTAGTCACACTAAACAACTGATAGAACCACTACACAAGCATGGTACCTAGTGTGTGGGCATTTATAAATATTATGCACAGCCCGCGAGCAGTGCTGATGACTGCGGGGCATATTGATGGGATGAGCTTAATGTTGCATGACATTACTATAGATGGCAAAACGTGTTGTATTGTTGGTGCCCCTAATGCATAAGACATGTATTCTTGTTGGTGAGGTTACTTGGAAGATCAAAGAATCAAAGAAAACGCTGAGCCAAGTTCTCATTTACAATCTCTGATGGACTTTTCTGCAAATCCACTTATTCAGGGCAATAAATCAATTATTGTAAAGATATGCAGCCATCTAATTTTTCTGCTTTGACTAAAATTCCACTCTTAACCAAAATAACTTTACTGGACATAAAAATCAAACAGCTTTTCTGTTGGAAATCCCAAGAGATAATCTTCGACATCACCCAGTATATTAAATTATTTAAAAACATGGGCAAATTTACTCTGTACTCAACAAATTATTTCTTAACAGATGGTAACCATCTGTAATCGGTCTCATCTACATAATATTAACTATATTTAAAATTTGACTAAATCATCTAAATTTTTACCTACACCGCAAGAGTATATAAAACCTAACAAAAAAAAAAACGTGGTTTAATGTATTAACCAGTACACCACACCTTGACCTCTCTGCCAGCCCTACTATGTCAGACTATTTCCTAATGATAAAGCCCTACAAAAATAATGTGATTCAGTAGGACACAGCCCTTTTTTTGAGGAGCTGAAACGGTGAGGTTCACCTTTGGCGAGCAGTTCCTGGAGGGCATTCCTGGCCAGGGAGCCACGGATCTTCAGCCTCTCTGACACAACAGCGGGGGTGATGAGCTTGTAGTTGGGAACTTCTTTGTACAGCTTGTCGTAGGTCGCCTTGTCGAAGAGGACCAGGTTGTTGAGCTTGTCCCTCACTTTTCCCTTGGACCACTTCTGCTCAGAGTAAAATAAAGAAGGTTTCAGTGTGTGTGGACTCTTGGTGGTGCAGAGGTTAGTCAGGACAATTATTTAGGACTCATATCAAATATAAGAAGGACAGATTTAACCACTGCATTACCTTCTTTTTGGCTTTGCCTCCAGACTTGTTGACTGGGTCCTTGTCCTTCTTGGACTTCCCAGTGTCCTTCTTCTTGTCTTGCTTGGGAGGCTGAAATCAAAAGACAACAAGTTATAACTCTTCAGACTTGACACGCAGACTGAAGCTGCATGTGGGGGTCTGGCAGCACCTTTCTATAGGCATGTGCTTGTGAAACACAAAAACGCCTCTACAATAAAGTAATGAAGACAAAAGTGTCTGGATAGTGGACACAGCCAGCAGCCTGGGATTAGCTCGGCTGGCCGGCACGGGATGGCCTCGTCTGCGTCTTCAGGGAGCGTTTCTAGCCTCGCAATTAGCATTGCAGATTAATGACAGAACATTTCTCTAGTTCTTCAGCGCTAGCGAAAGGTATACCTATACATATATACTATGCAGCGTTATTAGGAACAACTTTATTCGGCTCCTCTTCTGTAACCACAGTGCGGCATGAAAGCGTGGTGGCATTAGCAAGCTAGCTAACTAACTAGCCAGCCGCTAAATGCATAAAATGTATTAATTAACTATTTCATTCACACTCTCTTGTGACAGCATAAGAAAACATAGTCCCTTCGGAATTTATTCCGAATAATTGGGACTCAAGTGGAGTTTCAGAAACACGCGCAATTTTTAATTTGTTTCGATAAAAACGTGTAGTAACTGTCCTCACCATGTTTCCTCGTCAAGATGTCGGAGCGAAAGGAAGTTCACCCGTGCAAGAGCCCCTTAGACAACCTGTATATGCGGAAATGGGGCGAGGAATTATGGGAACTTGAGTTTTTCTAATTTTTTTTTTTTTTAGTAGTTTTTCTTGATTTTGACCATTAATATTGGCTCACCAGACTGTTCCACAGCAGTTTTACCGGTACGTAAATCATCAAAAACGCAAACTGGGCGAGTAAGAGCTCAATGACAGTTTTCTAGTCTTTTTTGACACCGCCGAGGTCACATGACAGCGTTGTCAGGACGTTGCAAAGATGGTGATCTTCAGTGTGTATTTGGTGAACAAGGCTGGAGGTTTAATTTACCAATATGACAACTACGTCCCGAGGGCGGAGGCCGAGAAAACCTTTAGCTATCCTTTAGATCTGGTGCTCAAACATCACGATGAAAAGGTCATCGTATCGTTTGGACAACGCGACGGAATCAGAGGTAACGTCTCAAACCTAACGTGAGCATGTTGTTTGCTCGTTTTACCTGTTAGCTTCTGTGTACAAAAAGACTGTAGGAGACCGCAAATGTGGTAAAAGAAAAAAAAAAAAGGCGGAAAATGAAATGAATCAATGGACCAATCTATGCTAAGCGCTTTATCAGATTGCTGTCATTTGATTGGCTTGCTATGGACTAACTTATTCCTGCTGCTGAGCCTTTGCAGTCTGCCTCTATGATACTTCATTTAGCGTTTAGACAAACCTTATTGTATCCTGTGGAAATTCGTTAGGGTGTTCTGTGGTGTAAGTATTTGCCCTATAGGCTGCACGACTTTTCGAAATCTGGTATTTGTCTTTAAAGTGTGTCTTGATCTGTGTATGATGTAAGTCCCGTTGTCATTCTCCAGTGGGACATGCAGTGCTGTCCATCAATGGAGTCGATGTGATTGGAAAGAACACGGCAGAGGGAAAGGACATCCTTGAATACTTGAAAGATCCCTCAAATTATCCAGTGTCCATTCGATTTGGACGGGCACGGCTGAGCTCCAATGAAAAGCTGATGCTGGCATCCATGTTCCACTCGTAAGTTAGATCCATGTCTCAGGGATGGATGGATGGATGGATGGTGTAGTGGAGCCAGATTCAAGAGCCAGACCTATGGGTCTGACGTGTTTCAAAACATCAACTCCCCTTTTTTTGTGTTGTTTTTTTTTCTTTTCCTTAGGTTGTTTGCTATAGGTTCACAGCTGTCCCCCGAAGTTGGCAGTTCAGGGATCGAGATGCTAGAGACAGACGTCTTCAAACTCCACTGCTTCCAGACTCTCACGGGTGAGTGGTGTAAACACTGTGTCATTGCTGGTGAAAGAACGAACTATTTAAGTACCAACAGTGTCAACAACAATAGTTTCTCTAACTTGGTATTGATAACTAACTCTCATCTTTTTCACTGTTTGTCCTGTCGCTGTTCTATCAGGGATTAAGTTCATTGTGCTGGCAGACCCTCGACAATCTGGCATTGACACGCTGTTGAGGAAGATTTACGAAATTTATTCCGATTTTGCTCTTAAGAACCCGTTCTATTCTCTGGAAATGCCAATCAGGTAATTTCACATTTCAGGAGAAGATTATGTTGTCCTCCACCTTGTTGTGTTCCTATGTGTCTTAAAATTAGTACTTGTTACATTCCGGTTTACATATCAAGTATCCAATGTCTAACACCCACACATCCCGTTACCTGCTTTCTCTGATGTCGCTGTGAATCGGTGTGGTTTTTTTTCAGGTGTGAACTCTTTGATCAGAATCTGAAGAGTGCACTGGAGATTGCAGAGAAAGCTGGCAACTTTGGAGCCGGATCTTGACCCAGAGGGGACTAAAGAGACAACATGAATCTGCCTGAATGCTAATTTCTCATCACAAGAGATTTAGTGAATTACTAAGACTGTAGACCTTGGTGAGGGAAATTGAGTGGATTTTCTTTGTTACTCTTGACTGGGATTTGACACATTGTAAAAACATAATATTTTGTAAATACTAAAAGATTAAACTCACGTGTGTTAATATTTCACATTTTGTTTGTTTTTGGTTGCATGTATACTGAATTTCTGTGTGATCTAATTGTAGTCTACTGAGCATTGAGCATAAACTATGAAAAGACTGAAAAAACATAACAACAAAGTATCATTTATTCAAGCCTTTGACTGTTCTCATAATGAAGACCACACATTGTGTTTTCCTCAAAAAAAAAAAAGATGAGCATTGTATTGGTGTTGTAATTCCTCCCATGATTCATTTTTTGCTTTTTTTTTAAAAAAAAAAAAAACAAGAATATTGAATAATATACCAGTTTCTGAACCAGGTTCCAGTTTTGTCCTCTTGTCACTGTAAGGCTTCAGCGGCCTTAAGAGCGAAAATATTTCTCTAGTCGTGTTTTTGCCATATTCCATTACATGACAATACATAATGTGTAGTAATTTATGTTCTGTTGTTGGGTTACCGATGCAGTGTTTACAGACTGTAAATACTGTATGTCGAGAAGCACCTCGCAAAACAGGTTTTTTAAGAAGAAATGCTCAACCTCTGTGAGCTGTATGACTGACTGAAAAAAATACTGCGGTATCAAAAAAAACAAGAAAAATATGAAAATACAATGATGACAT
This sequence comes from Xiphias gladius, assembly GCF_016859285.1. Classification (NCBI taxonomy): domain Eukaryota; kingdom Metazoa; phylum Chordata; class Actinopteri; order Istiophoriformes; family Xiphiidae; genus Xiphias; species Xiphias gladius. The sequence continues at coordinate 9,156,487 of NC_053406.1, read as the reverse complement.
AAAATATTCAGTTTTTCTCTGGATGCAGAGGATGAGGTGTAATGATGTTTTAGTGGGTCTTCTTGGACGCGTGACCCATCTTGGTTCGGACGTTGCGCAGCAGGAAGAATCCAACAGTGGTGACACCACAGATGATCTCTGCTACCCAGAAGGCCATTTCCCAGCCGTGGTGCTTGGCAATTGTGCTAAATGGTAGTCCAGACAGGAAGCCACCAACTGAGGAGAGCACAAATGGACACGTTCACTCCAAGGCTTCGAAATTATAAAAAGTGTAGTGCATACATTTCACTCTCTGAGTTATTTAAGGCTGAATCTGCTACACCAAAGTCACTGTCCTGTGGAGAGCTGTGGGGTTTAGCATCGTACAATATATAAACTAAACTGAGTAAAAAGTATCACTAGGAGACTACTGGTATGTAGTTGTATCATTAGTGTAAAGGCATTTTGCAGTTGGCAACAGCTTGTACAGGCTCCATATGTATAACTGGCTTGAAAAGCAATCAACTTACTGTTGGCCATCAGGGCAACAATGGCGTGTGATGTCCCACAGTAGTTGGACGGGGCGCTCTCATTGGCTATAACCCCAAACAATGCTATTGGTCCATAAGAGGAGAAACCAAAAGCAGCACCCAAGCTGAGAATCCACACCTGAATGTACAGACGACATGCAGTGTGCTGCATTCAAGAATATCTCAGTAATTCATTTTTGCCGAGTGGAATGTCAGTATTGGATACCTTTGAGCTGTCGGGAGTAACCGTGACTCTAAACAGATACATGGACACAAACATTCCAGCCATCATGCAGATCAGGATGAAGTGGCGGGGATTGCCATAGATTCTCATGCCTTGCTGTACAAAATATAGGAATATACAAATACATTAGTTTTGCTGACTATAAGCAGATTCACATATTAAATCTACATTGGTTATGAACTAAAAAATCAGATGCTGACTAGTCAGTTAAGTGTGTTTTTTACAGTTTTTTTTTTTAATTGTTGCAAAAATTTCTTTCGGTCACGAAATGGAGATGAAAACGCGTAGACAGGTTAGACGCTGCCTCCATGAAGGTTATGGTGCAAAGCCCGTTATCCTTCTTTACAAGTGATCTTGTATTAATGGGTGTTATGTGCTGGAAAGGAACTGGAAAAGGCAGTTCCGGTGTACGTAGCTGATTGTGGAGGCAAATTTGTAGAAAGATTATCATCATTTTCCACATTAAAAAATAAGCAGGTATAGGCCAAGTTAGTATGACTTTGCCATGATGTGGGAAACAGTTCCAATCAAAGCTGTTCAAGAAGTATTGTTATGTAGTATTAAGTATTTAAAATCACTCAGATGTGTACAATATGCAAACTCACTTTGGCCACAGCTTTGTCAGAGATGTAACCTGCTGCGAGGCTGCCCAGCAGGCCTCCAACCTCCAGGGCACTCATGTATGAGCTACCTATGAAGACGAATATGGTGATTCACAAGAAATAATAAGCAATTTCTCCAGAGAAATGGGAGGTGTTTTCTCTTTCCCTCTGCCATACCCATGAGTGTAGACTGGCCCTTGTCCTGAATGAGATACAGCTGCCCCCAGTCCGTGCAGACCGTCTTCACCCCGAAAACCACCAGGTAGGACACAGATAGCAGCCACAGGTAAGGTGACAGCAGAAACTCAGACAGGGTGCTTTCATCACTGGAGGGTCCTGAACAGGAAACAGGCAGAAGAAAAATTATTATCACATATCCTGTTTTTTTGTTTTTGTTTATTTGTACACCCCCTTTGTATGTATCTGAATCATTAGCGTCAACACTAACAAATACGTGTCACATAATATCCCCGTGACCGAGGGGATATTAATCAGATTAATGCATTAAACATCACCACACGCACCACTTTCTCACTTTGCCAGTGCATGAGCGAGACACAGCTCACGCAAGTGGCATGTGAGGGGCACACTGGGTACAGAGTCCACCAAGTCACTGACCTTCAGTCACAACACAAGAGGCACATGCTGTGCAAAAACACACACACACACACATCTGGACAATGCACAGTTATGTGTTAACTGAGTATCGACCATATTTAAAAAAGTATACTGTGCCTGATTCATTCACTGTGGATAAGACCTGTTTATGATTGTTATCGAAATGAAGAATTATTATAAGTCATTCGGCAAAAGTCTGTCTCACCTCCTTTGCTCTTCTTGGCCTCTATATTGGGCAGCCCCACATCCTTAGGCTCATTCTTGATGACCAGCAGACAGAGAAAGGAGACCGCCAAGCAAATCATTCCCGAGACTGAAAGTATCGTCCTCCAGCTGTAAGTCTGGGCCAGCACTGTGGCAATAATGGGGCCCAAGCTGCCAGCCAGATTCATGCTGCAGGAGAGAACTGCCCACCATGTCCCAAACTGAGAGGGCTCAAACCACTGACAGCAGACGAGAGAAATAATGTCATGAAATAATAAAAGCACTGACAGTTGGTGTCATTATCTTACCTTTGGTATACAGGAGGGTTAAAACAATCAAACCGGTGCGCCACTGATCTGACAGCAGGTAACAACTGAATGACAGTCATTTTTACAGTTTCCATGTTGCATGATGTAACACACGACAGGTCAGTGAGGTCAAACAATGGAAGGAAGAACTCTTCACTCATACTCTACATAGTTTGGTTTAACCTTTTAGGCTTACATGGATTGCAAACGTCCAAGTTACAACCACTACTGGTGAATATTGAAGAACACAAAGACTATTCTGAGGTCAAGCAAAGTATGGTTTCATTGCAAAGTCAATTAAGTTATTAAAGCCCCTAAAAACATGAAGAAAAAATTAGGATTTAGCAACATTTAATCAAAAATGTGTTAACAGTTGTGCGATTGTTTGGTTATGGTGCCAGGCTACGGTCAAATTTGATAAAACCACACCCACACAGTCCTGATGAAGTAGATTATCAGTTTTTTAAAATGTTGAGGTCGTAATAAAATTTACCTACCGATGTTTCTTTCTTGCCATTTACTTTGATTGTTGCTTATTTTGTCATGAATCTGAAGAAATGGTTTGTGCTGCCTTTTTCATTCTACCATTATGTCTTCATTTCTTATTTAAATATAACATTCAAGACAAAGAAATTCAACAACTAAGTAACTGGTGATGCTCCATCTGTAGAATGCCTCTCTGGCCTTGATTACAGGAAATATTTTCTAGAGGAATACGGAATTACTACTAATATAACAAAGGAGCAAGGATATGAGTTTTCAAAAAATAAAAAAAATCCTTCCCTGATCAAAAATGTAACTTCTAATAATTGTACATTTTGCAAAAGCTACCATTTAGACGTTAGAACAACTTTTCTTTTGTTGCAGGCTTTCCTCAGTCTTGTTGGTCAACCATTTTTTCAAAAAAGCATTTCAAGCTTCTAATGCGGCAATACCTTGTTGAGAAAACTGTAAACAACGTGGTTTTACTTGGAATATATATATTTTGTATTTCAGGATTTTGAAAATGAACAGGCCGCATTAGCAGAGGACCAACTGAACCCAGTTCAAACTGTTGTTCCCAGGGTCATGATAAGGTGTATTATGGTGTCTATTTATTCCTAATAACACAGTAGAGAAGAAGAAAAAGAAACATCTTGAATTAGATATCAGTACACTGCAGCATGATATACTGGCATGTGGCTCAGGTACCTTCCGCAGCACCCTGCCACAGGGAGGCCAACCGAAGCCCTGGCCAAGGCCGTTGAGAAACCACAGGGCGGAGAAGACAGCGACAGTGGAGGACCAGGAGAAGACCACATTGATGCCTCCCACCATGAACAGGCCAATGGAGAAGAGCCAGCGGGCGCTGATCTGATCCGACAGCACACCGCTGATGAACTTACTGATAGCATAGGCCAAAGACTGACTGCTGGTGATCATGCCTGAACCAAGAGAGGACAGAAGAGGAGAAGATCACACTGAGCAGATGACACCTTTAGCAAGATTTTCTGGTCCTAAAAATCACAGATATAGAGTTCTCTGTCAAGCACACAGATAATTTGTAATACATGATAAGAGCAGACCGTTAATCTAGAGTCTGGAAAGAAAAAGTGAAATATATATGAGCATGTGTGGAAGGTAGTCAGGGGTCATGCTTATAATGTTGACATTTTAGGGGTAAATAATACATCCGCCTTTGGGTCTTTACAATTTTCAAGTTTAAAAAAAAATTAAAAATTTATGACTCTTAGAACAAGGCATAGGGTTTAATTAAAGATGCTATCTATGCACTGTAACAATCAAGCATAAAATCAATGCAAAACCAAGTGTCTCATACCCAGATCATCCTTATCCAGCTTAATCTCTTGCATTAGAGAAGGCATCACAAAGGAGAAGGTCTTTCTGTTAAAGTAGTACAGCGTGTAGCCTACAAACATGGCCAGAAATATAGTTCCTCTGTAGTATCCATAACTTGGTTTAGCCATGATTGTTGATTGCAGATAGTCCTCCAAAAATTGAGAAAAATATAAATCTGTCCGTTTGACAGACTTCTGCTGCCTGTGACAGTGAACTTTGCTTCAGGATCCACTGTACAGAAGCAGCTGCTTACAAGTGAAGAGGTGTTTGCAATCAGCGGGGGAAGTTAATGGTCAACTTCTCCACTGCAAATGTGATTTAATCTTGGTTGTTACCAAGTGCTGCGGGTCAGCCAGAAAAGGACCTGGAAAAGGACGTCAATCAGTTTGTGACATCAACACTGTATATGATGTGCTGTTTCCTTTTGGCACCGATTGGGGTCCTTATACTTGAACAGTGACCTTGGTGTTCTTTTCCTCTGCTGCTGTTTGTCCAGCGGAGGATGTTATGGAAGGAGTATTCAGACTGATGTGGTAAATGATTCACTGGGGAGTCCAACAGTTACCGCAGACCAGGGCGAGGCTCCTCTCCAGGTGAGGGGGGTGTGTGGACTGCGGTGATCCTCAGCACAAAAGACCTAACAGACAGAAATATAGAGGCAACAATTCAGATTGTGTCTGTTGCTCTGCTCAAATGTGTACAAAGTTGCAAGAGAGATTACACAATCACTGCGGCTTTTGGCCAAGCGGATCTCATGAAAACATGAAATATCACTGAAAACATGAACAAATAACTCATCTATCTCAGTGAAGTTCAAGTAAAGCTAAAACATTACTCTTATAATAGATCAAACTTTACAGCAGCTACTCCAGTGTGTAAAATGTGAAGTATGCAACGTTATATTCCTCAAACACAGTATTTAGTGGAAGCAAAGCAGCTACCTCTGTATGTCCACCTCCTCTTTTCTGTGCAGGAAGGCTATCCGCCTGACTGCTGTCTGCGTCGTGGACTTATTCGCAAAATAACTCCATGTTTTCACCGCTGAACAGCTCATTATGTCGAGGCAAGGGAGGAGCAGGGTTGCCAGGTCTGTGTGACGAAACCAGCACAATGGCCAATCGAAACCAGCCCCGAAACCCAGAACTCAACATATGCCTCTGCCAAACCTCAAACGCTGCTTTTAAAGTCCATCAGCATTGCTGTCATTGCCAAGTGCCAGGCGGCGGAGGGCATTACAGCACGTCGTGTGTTTCTGTTTACGTGCTGATCTGGAGTCAGTTTGGTAGGACTTGGGTATACATCAATTATTTCATTTAAAGTATGCCTTTTATTTATACAAACTTTTGAAGTAATTTGCTTGCAAAATAAGTCTACCCAACCAGCGGATAAAAAATTCAACCCGATTAAAAGTAGACAAATTCCGGGAAGACCGTGGACCTGGCAACCCCATGGAGGAAGAGTGGAGTATGTGAAGTTTCCGCATCATGTGGATTAATTGACGCGGTCCAGCCACGAACGCTACTAACGCAATGCAGTGTGTTAGCTTGCAGTGATGTTATTAACCGTAACCCCTGTAAAATAAATAAATAACGCCAATGTCGAACCCATGTCAATTTAACATGTTGTAATTTGTGTAAGTGTTAAACTTTCGCCAGAAAAAGTAGCTAACGTTAGTTCTTAACAATCATGGTGTAGTTACAAAGCATGTAACTGAAGAAGTTAATATACCATTTTTAAACTAGGCGATCAGACCTGACGTTGTCTCTCTCGTTTATGGCTCCTGTTGTTTTTTCTATTTGCACACCAAAACCCGTGAAAACGTATGTATAATAACACATTTACGGCATTGTTACACTTTGCGGTAGCCTGGTTAGTTGGTCATAGCTAACTCTTGGTATTATTTTCATTTCATCACAGAAACGACAGGAGCCCCTCCTCACATTCGTTCCCATGGCAACAGATAACAAACATATTCAAAAATCAACCGTAGCCACGTTTACGAGTAAACGTAAACCAGCTAAGTTTATATGAAAAAAAAACGTTTACCTTGCATTACGAGTCTTTAAAACAATAAAATAGAAAAGTTAGCATTAAACAAACTTTAATTCAGACTTCATTCACCGTTGACCTGGACTCCAATAACCGAGGACCATGGTGAGCGTTAGGTTTTAAATAAGGCGTAATACCAGGCCATATAATATCCCTTTACACACGGCTGCTAAATTCTTGGTTTCGTTGTAGTTAATAGAGGACGGTTATGTATGTTATGTATGTTGTATATGGTGGTAATGTTAATCCCTGTAGAGACTAGCATCCAGTTCCACGACCTCGAGGAGCAGCTCTTATACCCGCCGGTACCGCACAAAGGCGTCCACCTCCCAGGTGGACGAAACCCTGTTTGGGAGCCCAAAACCGGTGAGTGATTGTGGCACATATTGTACCCTACCATAGACAATGAAATGGCAGTTGTGTGTGTGTGTGTGTGTGTGTGTGTGTGTGTGTGTGTGTGTGTGTGTGTTTTTTTAATTTTTATTTCTAATGGCATAACCAGTGCTCCCGGGCTTATAGCATCAGTTTGTAGCCTCGGTGTGAATGCGCTACAACGTACCTCGTTCAAAAACCAGTCATGGTGTGTCATGTCTGCAGTTGCACGGGTGGAGAGATCACAAGTTATGAGTGGGTTTGTGAGATGTCGCTAACTAACTCTGTCCAGATATCACCGGACAAGCCTGGAAACTCAGCCTCTAAGGCCAAGGACCAGTCCCAGAAGAACCAAGAAGCAGAGACTGTTCAAATCATCACCAAAGACCTCATTCGCCATCTCAGGTAGCCTAGCCCTCACTGACAGACTCCAAACATTTGCTCAGTGTGTCTGTGGTTATGAAAAGTGTGATGCACACATTTTAGTGGATACAATTTGCGCTGCTACATTTAACTTCCATATTAGATACTGCAACTTTGAAAGTGGGTGATATGCTTAGCAAGTCACAATATCATACAGGTGCTGGCACTACAGTAGAAATGAGACCCAATGTGGACATTTAAAAAACATCTCAACGCCTGTTGTTTTGTCAGGATCCCATGGAAGGATCCTTCAGGAGAGTCAATCATTCTTCCATCAGCTGAGTTTAAGCGGATCACCTCAACATCCCGAGTTCTCACCAAGGACGAGAGGGAGTCCTTGAAGGAGGCTTATCAGAGGAAGAAAGAAGAAGACATTGTAGGAACAATGAAAACTCCAACCAAAATGGTCCTGTAACTTTTAGATTAAAATTAAGAGAATAAGCACGTTTTTTTTTGTTTTCCTCATCTAGAAAGCTGCAGAAGAAACGAAGCGCCAAATCTATGAGGCAGACCTGTCCCGTAAAGGGAACCACGCACTGACTGAGCTTGAACTAGAGGCCCAGGACCATGCACAGCACTTGGTGGAGCGGGCAAACGCCTTGAGGATGGAGCAAGAGGATGAGATCAAAAAGCTCAACAAGGTAGAACATTTTTAAATGTGCCTGAACTTGAACTCATCGGTCATTGGCAGAGCTTCTGATTTTTTTGTACGAACAAAGTGCGCTTGAAGATCAGAACTTCTCTGTGTGTGGGTCCCCCTCAGCTGATTCTGGATGCTCAGTGCCAAGCCACCCGTGACGCCCAGATCCAGGAGAAGAAACAGATCCAGGTGGAGCTGTCAGAGGAGGAGAAGCGTCTGGATGCCATGATGGAGGTGGCGCGCCGCAAGACCTTGGAGACCGTGGAGCAGATTGAGGAGCTGCGCAAACAGCAGAGGATCAGGTAAAGGGACCCCTGCTGAGAAATACACAAAAAGTCATTCATGGATGATTGTATGCATGAATTATTATTTATTAACCTGATGGCATCTTTTTGTAGGGAGGGGAAATGGTTTGCCTTTAATTAGTTTGACTCAAAAAAAACCCACTGACTTCCTTGTCATATAATCCATTTTCTAATCATAGACTACTGGTGAGCAGTAAAGACAAAGGGCTCCCAGTGTTGCGTCGTTATCTAGTGGTGTGTTGTGCTTGTGTTACTTTCCAGTGGAATGCAGCAAATTTACGACCAGATCCAGCAACGTCTGGAGGAGAAGCAACTGCAAGACGAGACAAAAGAGCTGGAGAGACAGCAGATAAGAGAGAACCAGGAGAGATTGAACCTGGGAGACCTCAAGGTGCGGACACAGCCCACGCAGAGAAAATGCACACACAAAAAAAGAGAAAATACACATACATGCTCAGAGGAATATGCAGCCACACACACCATACACTAGCACTGCGGTCTGTTTCTTCTCTGACTGGTTGTCTTCTTCCAGGCCCTGGAGAAGAAGAGGGAAGAGCAGCAGCGTCTGCGGGAGGAGGTCATGCGTATCAATGCTGAGACCCTGCTTGCCAAGGAGCAGAGGAGAGAGGACGAGAAGCTGGCTGACATGAGAGACATGGAATACATCCGAAACAAAATGGTCAGATGAGAGCAAGTTATTTCTGTAGACGGAAAAAACAGTTAGACAAACTCTTAATACAGACAAAGTTCATGCCTGTGGAGTTCAGTTCAACAATTGTCAGTATTCACATGAACACATTTTTGTTTTATTTCATCATTATAATACTATTTTCCTTTGCAAGTGGGTTGTTTTTTACATTGACATTCATGACCTCTGCAGGAGCGGGAGGCTGAATACGAAGCAGAGCAGAGACGAAACAAGAAGGAGAAAGAGTTGGAGATTGCCAGGCTGAGAGCCCAGCAAGAAAAAGCAAAGGACTACAAGGCAAAGCAGGTCAGGAATAAAACCACCAGCTGACTTTGAAAAGCCATAAAAGTGGTATCTGCTCAATTTATCCCTATTGCAGATTAAACTACTCTAGTCACATTTTCAAGGTACGTACCTTCCATACAGATCCATGGGAACCAAAGCGTTCTGTGTGTCCTTATCTTGTGTGTCTGTCTATTTGGAAGGATTCGCTCCGTGCTCAGAGGAACCAAGAAATTACAGACAGAGAATGGAGGAGAAAAGAGAAAGAGCTGGCTGTAAAGAAAGTACAAGAGGAAGAGATGCTGAGGGCGACTCGCTTGGAGCAAATTCAGTGCAAAGAGCACTTCCTGTCCATTGAGGCTGGCCGGGAGAAGGCAGAGTTTGAGAGGGTGCTGAAGTAAGAAACTTGATTTGAATATTTACTTTTTCTGAATATTTTTCAAGTTTTTATATTATCAAATGACTTTCCCTTAAGATTCTGAGTAAGAGGAGAATACCACTTACAATCTAAAGTAGGATGGATCAATGAGTGTAGTAAAAATGCTCTTAGTATTCAGGCTTTAATATGTCTGTTTCCATTTATACGTACTATTTTACACATTCAGCTATACCATTTTATTTATATTGATTTTCCCTGCCACTCCTACCTTTCTCCACAAAGGGTGCAACAGGAAGGAATAGTCAAACAGATGGAGGAGGAGGAGAAGCAGCGCCAGAAAGCGCTGCGTCACTCAGAGTCCATCCGACAACAGGTGAAGGAACGTGAGCTCTCAGCCATAGCCAAGCGCAGAGAGATCTTCAAGGAGTCTGATCGGCTGATCGAAGAAGCCCGGCAGAGACGTATGCGCCTCAATGAGATTAAAGAGAAGAAGCTGAAGGAACTCAAGTAAGTAGAGGAGGGTTAATAAACCTCTCTTGTGGCTGATATTTTGACATGACTCATATATGGAAATACAAGGTCACTCTAATGTGAATATATCTTAACTGTATAAACCTGATGTGTTTGTCAATTTGCAGGGCTACAGGGCTCTCTGAAAAGTACTGCAGTGACGTGGAAAGGAAGGCAAGGGACTGCATACTCTGATTCATTCACAGCCAGATTTAAATGGTGTGAGGCCCTCATCTGGTACGTCTATCACGTTTTACAGGGTCTCTTTAAGAGGAAAGAAAACATTTCAAATACTGATGTAACCTAAACGTATACAAGAATGTACTGATAGAGGTTTCTGTTGCACTTTCATTATTGTTTAATAAGCTTTTGATCATTAGAATGCACGTTTTAGTAGTTTATGCTATGGCTCTGTGTGCGGAAGCACCGTATTCCAAAACAAATAAAGTGACTTTTTGAAACATTTCCAGTACATCACAAATTCACTCCATGGGAGACTGGGTACAATTTTTAGTTTTTATTTAGGCTAGTATTTCCCTTTCAGTTAAGTCATATTCTTCCACGTATCAATGACAGATCCCCTTTATTATTAATATGCATGTCAACAGAAAGGAATTCAACTTATGTTAGGGTTAAGATGACACTTTACACACACAGCTTAAAGCATGTAAGGAAGTTAAGTACATCAAGGTAAATACAGGCTCTGATTTCAGACCATTCTTAACAAAGAACTGGATTTACTGAGACCTAATTTCTTCATCATAACCATCTAAACACACAACCTACAGGAGTGTTCATGGATCTAATCGAGCTGTCATTAGGACACAAAAGGTTCCACCAGCCTGTCGTCTTCTGCCTCCGGGTTTGTTCTTTCCACTTAAGCATTAACGCAGGAGGAAACAGGACAGGGGAGTGGATGGAGGACAGATGGGTGGGGTCTCCATCTAAAGGTTTTCAATTCGTCATGTTCATATCTGTACAGGCCAAAAAAATAAAAATAAAATAAAAATAAAAAAGTAATGGTGACCAAAGGGAAACACCACAACACCTGGCATACACGGACCTCAGCACAAGGAGGGTTCAGAGTAAATACACACACACACACACACACACGGTACGGTTAAGGGTTAAGGGCCCTGGGGTTTGGTGGCCGTGGTCCCGTCCTTGCACATACACAGATACAGTCTCACACAAGCACTGTACACGGCACAAGAGGTCACCTAAATACATGGAGCCAATGAGCTAACATCTAAGAGGGTGGATTGGATAGCCCAGTACAGGCTGAGAAGGGGTTAAAATTCTTATTTAGACCATCAGGTCACACTCACTCACTCACTCTCTCTCTCTCTCTCTCTCTCTCTCTCTCTCACTCACTCTGTCTCTCACACAACCCCATTCACACAGTAACATACGTCTGTATGCATTTAAAACTCCATAAAGCTACACGCCTGTGCAGAATATACTATTACTTAGTGTTGCTAGCTATAGCCATTTAAATGGCAATATATGTTCAAATATTATATGTAACCTTTTTTTTCCCTCAGAATATACATGAAGAAATGCATTATACAGACAAACGAGACAATGTAGGCTGTTCACATGTTCAGTACATCAAAAGTAAGAGCTTCTCTACATTAATTTCTTCACGAGTGCAAAATCCAATGCTCCTCCACCTACTTCAAAGGTTCATTGCTGAGCTTTAGCAAGTCCACTTCTGCAACAAACCATAAACCAATAAAAGAAACATGACATTAACATAAACACAAAAGAAATTCTAAATAAGTAGTCATAAATATGGAATGTGAAAAACAAAGAAACGTGGTCCAATTTCTTTTCAAACAATACAAACAAAAGTCCTTCAATGCAGTTAAATAATTTCTCTTGTAACAGGACAACATAATAAAAAAATAGTACTCAAAACGAGAGTGGGCTGTTGCTTGCTTGTGGCCCCTGTTGTGAGTAGAAGACCATGGGAAGCTGGTGAGGAACACAAAGAGAGATGGAGAGATGGAAGGAGGGTGTTGGGTCAAGTAGTGGCGGTGGTGTTGGGTGTTCACATGCCATAACCGAAGCTGGGCTGTGGCGGCTGGGCGTAGCCTGGTGCTGCTGTGTAGCCGTAGCTGTAGGCCTGCTGGGGAGGCACAGGCACGTTGGGCCCTGCTGTGAGCATGAGCTGGGGTGTGCCTGTAACAGAAACATCAAAATAACTCATTAAAATGAGCGCGGCCGTGGTCGTCGTGAAAAACATTCTCTAGGTTTCCTTTAAAGCCATTATGATGTGTGTGTGTGTGTGTGTGTGTGGTCTTTTTACCGTAAACAATTGGTTGAGACTCTGTAGCCTGCTCCTCCTGTTTCCTCAGAGACTCGGAGGCTTCGAGTTTGTCCACCTGTGGAAAACACAACAAGAGTGACGGTGTCAGGCTTTAGTTTGACTGCGGGCGGTGGGGCTCTTAAAGAGCAAGGGCTTAGACGCCGCGTTGGTACAAACTGACCTCTGGGTTATTTCACTGGCTGACGGATGGGACCATTCCTGACAGGCGAAGACGAATACAGTCCAGATTTAAATAAAATCAGGCTGAGGGAGGCAGGCCTTGCTAATGTGTAGGAGGCCCTCTATAAGGCAAAGGGAGCAACTACAACTAGAGAGCTACTGGCTACTTGATCATGCTTGGCTACAACAGTCTGTCAGATAGACATCCACTTATTTGTGGAAAGTATTACGGATTAGGAGGGGGAGAAAAAAAACCAACAGCTACTGGGCAATAATGGTCCCACCATCCAGCCACCCAAATCATCTACTCTAACGTGTTGGAAATGCAGAGTATGTAGAGAACCACCCCTCACCAATGCAAATAGACTTACTAAGACCAACATTTTTGTTTTTCACCCGTTAGTTCGTTTGTCCATCGCTTAGTAGAATATCAAAATGCTCTGTACATTTTTGTACTTAAGTTTGTGGACAGAGGGGCAGACCAAGACTCAACTTGATTAGCCTTCGGTCGCAGTCAGGGTTTGCCATTTCTGTCAGCAGTCATTTTTAAGCTGTTACTGTGAACCTAACAGAGGCGAAGACTTGGTTCTGAAAGACTGATCTCTGAACAGGTATTTTGGTACTAACATGTCAGAGTAACAACATACAGTTATGTAAAACTTGAGGCTGAAATATGCTTCATGTCTCTGTGTTCGCTACCGTCTCTGTAGACGTGTGTGTGCCGTCCACAAACATTTATGCAGGCTTACTTCACTCTCATCCTTGGACATTCATTGGACAGGTGTAGTACTAATTCTAAAAGATCCTTTATAGCTTTTTGTAGGCTTTGTTTCAGTCAAACATGAGCTGAGTATATTTATTTGAAAATGTACTGAATTATACACATTTGCCAAGTTTCTACAGTGTAGTGCAAATTATTAATGTTTAACATAAGGCTACTAACTAAAATAATCTAACAATTATTTCCATTATTGATTAATTTGCTGATTATTTTATCAATTAATAGATTAAAATTATGGTCTATAGAATGTCAGGAAATAGTGACAAATGCCCATCACAATTTCCTACAGCCTAAGCTGATCAACAGTCCAAAACCGTAAGATTTATTGTCACATAAGACAGATTTCTGGTTGAAAAAATGATGTTATCAATTAACTGAACAACAAAACAGTTGGCAATTTATCCATTTATTTATTTTTTTATGATCGACTACTCAGTTAATTGCCAAATTTGTTTCAAAAATACTCGCAGGTGAGACTAAACACTGTGCAAACATTTGATGTCCCATTTGCCTATTCTTACTCGTTTCCAGTTGCCCCTGTGTTTTGAAAACCAATCACTAACAATGTGTAGAGTATGTTCAGTGTGTGTGTGTGTGTGTGTAAATTTAAAAAATTGTGAGCGACATATCACCAGCCCTCAAACATGGCTCAGTTTAGTCATTGCCTGCGTGCGAACAGCTGCAAGAAGCATGTAGCAGCCTTCAACTAGTTAAAACTACCCGTTTTTTTCTTTGGTGCTTTAGTATTTGCTAAGCAGCTCAGAGGCAGATGATGACGGGGAAAGGACAAAAGATAGAGCTAAAAACAATTCAAAGAATTAGGCAGCCAGCGAAAAGCTTCAGATATTACCCTCAGCTATGACAGTGTGCAGATTAAATTCTGATGGAGTCAGTTAAGGACAATGCTAAATGATGCAACAGGGTAGCTTTGCTCTCATGGTGGCTTCGGGTTCAGTTCTCTACATACTTTCTAGTTTCCTACTGCAGTCAGTCAGTCTGGTTAAGCAGGCTGTTTCATGAAAAGACAGGCTGCTGTTTTGTCTGAGAAGAGAAGGGTTGAGAGACATGCTGAAGCGGCAGCTTAGTTACTTCCTTCTTGGAGAGTGCAGGAGAAAAAAAGAGAGAGAAGCAGAGAGCCATAGGGGAAGGAGAGTGGAAGAGGGTGGAGGGGATGGTTTTGTACAGCCAGTTCAAAGTTCCCAGAAGCAGGCACAGCCAACAGCGATGTCTACTAGCCTGGCCTATGTGCTGCTGATGCTACCGAGGGAGGGGAAATGCATGCTTGTCGCTCTACATGTTATGTATTATTTTCCCCAAAGAACACATCAAAAGTATAGATTATTTGCTCTGACACAATCAGGTGTTTGTGGCTTGAAGAGACCACACTTTAGAGTATCAAAGAACACTCAAGAGAGACCTACACTGTTGAAACCCCCCCCACCCCCCTTGAAATACCAACACCTAATGTTTATGGTTTCTTATTGCCTGTGTTCTTCTAGCATTGAGATAAATTCAGTAGTACAGAAAGACATGGAGAACAATAGAAAGATCTCTGAAAGAATGGTCACTTCATTAAAATAATGCCTCACTGATGCTTTTATTACTGAAATTAGGTCTCACACTTAGTTGCAGTCTACTCTCTTACACCCCTGTCCAAATAAAGATATAAATATGCCCTCACCCTCTCTCAATATAAAGATATTAAGACTTATTAATGCAATATGCCTTGAAACTCCCTTTACAGTGTCTACAGGGTGAAAACATTCACTTCCTAATATTATATTATGTATTACTTGATTTCGTTGTACCTGTAACTTGTACAATGGCAATAAAAGGTATTGAACTTAATTGTATGTTCCTTAATTAAGTCAGGAAGATGGCCCGCAGCAGACTGCAGCTGAGTGATGTTACAAGACAGTTTAATATTTTGAATTCATCTACAAGTCTGTGAAAAAAGGACCTGACCACAGCAGGTGAGGTAGTTATCCAGAGTGGCACTCTTCACACATTTCTAAGGAGAGCTGATGGGCATGCTGGTTTGAGTGGATGGCTCAGTGTGTTCGAGGGTAAAGGCTATGATGGGGCACATCTGAGTTCCCCTCAGCTCTCTGGATTTTTATAGCATTTTTAAACTAATTGTTTCGGTCTCCTGCTTGGAACTTCACTGTCACTGCTCTCATAGTGTCGCTGTCGGCAGCAGCAGGCAGCTGTTTTCATCCAAAAATGCTCTAGGTCTTCATATTAGCTTAAAAGGTAATGATATATCAGGGTTGTGTTTACTGTGTGTTTCCTGTTGCCCCCCAAGTGCCAAAAAAAAAACCCAACAAAAACTGTTATTACATGTTTAAGCAAGGCTTGGAAGAGGGAAAAAATAGCAATGGTCTCGTTTTTAACTGCTTTTAGCAAAGGCTATGGTTGGCAGTCTGAACTGTATTCCTGTCCAGTAGTCATTACACAATGCATAACATTAGAGATCTTGGGCCAGTGCTGGTTAGCTTTAGTTAGGCTCAGAGTTAATGAATACTGTATTGTCGTGACCGAGCAAATCAGGGAACCCGACAGCAACGTGCCGCCACTTTAACAAAAACAAAAACATCTCTGTTAACACATGATTTCTCAGTAGGTGAATCCTATCAGCAATTTTTAATGATGAATTAGACGTAATGCCAAGAAGGAATAGAACCATAAGGTCTTAAAAACACTGGAAAAATTGATTTGCATCACCTAATCAAATAACTGGTTCTTCATTTCTTGTTTTGATTCAAACCAAAAGCCATCACTGACACCAGCAAACCTAGCAGAGCCCTGAGGGGTGGCTGTGAAGAGCCCCGCTCTGGAATCTTGTGGGCTGGTAGGTGGTCTAGTGGAGATGTGGAGTTTACAGTCAGAAGCAGCAAAGTGACATGGGGGGAGAGGGGTCATGCAGTTTCTGCTAATTTTACTCCTCCAAACTACAGGCTACAGGACAGGGGAAGAGGGGTCAAAAAGAATGATTAGAAAATGGATTCGACTTTCACCTTTTCCTTTATCGCATCAACCTGGAAAGGAAATTCAGAGAGGCAACTTAAGGAGGAAAAAAAAAAACAAATGGAAGTCTCCCAAAATAGAAATTGACAGAGAGAAAAGAGCAAACAGAGGACTTATCACTAAAAGACAACACAAAAATCCAGAGAGAGAGATGCGGGTAATAACGCCACTTTTGATACAAATGCAGACTTGAGATTACTCTGAGACTAGGAATTTCACTTTGTTGCTGACAATAGGGTAAAAAATAAAATATAGATATTGACAAACAGGGTCTGCAGTAGGTTTAAACACTTAAACAAGATCTACTAAATAATGTGCAATATTTAATAGGTAATGCAAAAACTTAGGGAAATTAACTGCATAAGTAGTGTAATACAATATACAAATGATTCCTTGTTTTAACCTGTTTCGAGAAACCCTCTGGTGGGGTGTGCCACAACAAGCACCAAGAAGTAGTCATCCACAAGAAAATTTACTTTTGTGTAACTAACAGCTTATATGACAAACTGAAGTGTTTTGATGTAGTAAAATACAAAATACAACAACTTGGCATTCCAAGTTTGGCAAATAAATGCAACAAATTTTTCAAATGTTTCACTCAGCTCTCTTGTCTGTTATCAAAACAATAGCTAGGGTTGTATTTTTTTCATGTAACAGAGATATAAACAGCATAACGAGCGACACAGCAGTTGTGAATCTCCTCTGGAACACATTTGTATGGAAAAGTAGCTTGAATGGATGGAAACCCAAATAAAAAGGAAAACATCAGTGATGACACATGACTGAAAGAAGCATAGGAAGATGACCATGAATGGAGGAAAGAACAGGCAGTACTGGGGGGCGTTATCTATAATACTGTCTGGGGGAAACTGTGTGACACTGCCTATAGTTGAATAGTATTTGCAAACACCTTTTAGTAGCTGCTGATGCTTCTTTTAGGTGTCAGATAGATGGAAATGTCAGATACTGATCAGGGCAAAAAGTATTTACAGATTCAATTTAATATTTAGTTTCTTTATGTGGTACACCCATCGGAACAGGTCTGACATGGTAAACTCCAGACATGTGGGTCTCCACAGATAGGAACAGATTTGCAAATACTATTTCACAAGTCTTAACAAGAGAAAACAAACAAACAAACAAAAACACTGGTCAATATATAAGTTATCTTGCCCATCTATCTTCTAACTGCCTTCTTTCACTGTAGTTACTTTGGAATTGCAAACGTTATCTATAACATGTCTGTATACGCTTTTTTCTCTAAAGAAATCTTCTCACAAAGCCATCTAATTTTTCCTGATAGACCGCACACACTGTTTACCTCTGGCCAACCCACCTTAGTCAGATACTCCCTCATGACCTGGATGAAGTATGGCATGGAGAAGTCCATGATGTTGTGTCGCCAGGCGGTCTCTAGCACCACGTCGGGCCGCAGCAGGTCGTAGCAGGTGAATAGGCAGGCGGCAAAACACTCCTTCTTGTCTTCTTGGAGGAACCAAGCCAGGAGCTCCTCTGCCAACTCTGTGTCTTTGGACTCTGATGCGTACTGCATGGCATCCTGCAGAGAAGCGGGCGTAATTCAGTTCAATAAACTTACCTCATCCGCCCTTTTACATTTCAGTGCATTCAGCGGGTGTCTGGGGTGAGGTGTGATGCTGTGATTTATATTACTTGGAAGAATCGCAGGGTATACTGAAATTTTTTTTTTTTTTTTTTTTTTAGCGGCCGTGCACCTTGTAGAGCTTGTCCTTCTTGCAGAGCTCGACACTCTGTTTCCAACGGTTGTTGCCCTTGAAAAGATAGGCTGCGATCCTCCTAAACTCAATTAGCTCATGCTTCTCCAGGCCCTGGGCCAGTGAGATGTTGTCAAAGTTGTCATAGGCATCGATGGAAGTACGCAGTGCCTTGATAAGAGAGAGAGAGGATTATATGATACAGCTGAAAATTCAACTCAGTAAAAACATTTTTCCTGCTTGTGAAGATTTCTGGCGACATATTTCGTGTGCTGTGCTGGAAGTAACGGATCCAAACGTTTTCTCTCTTCAAGCAACATCAAGACATTTATAAAAAATCGATTACTGTAATATCTATTATGATACACAGTGGACAACATTATCATATCATACCGCATAGTCTTCCTCAATGATGAAGAGGTTGTTGAGTGCCTCATTCACTGACTTGTTGTTGTGATTCTGGACAGACCTTAGGTAAGGTTTCACCAGTGGCAGCTGTTTCACCTAAACAAAGAACCAGGAAAAGATCACTAATGTCCATTTTCAAGTAATCTTTATATTAACTGCATTTTTTCTCTGTCACTATCAATTATCATCTTCTATCACCGACAGACTACTTCATGTGCGAAAAGTCAATCATAACTTCATGCAAGTGATCCACAACAGCATTCATTTTGTTCAATTTCATTTCTCGAAGATAGGTTATATTTAATTCTAAATAACACTTTGAGAACTTTTTACAGAAAGCAACAATTGCCCAGAACCTTGCTGAAAAAGTTGACAGCGCGAGTGTGGTCCAGTCTTGGAGAGAGGACGATGAGCAGGTCGTTCAGTAACAATGGTTTGTACTCCAGATAAAACTGGATCGCTTTGTAGTACAACTCCACATTGGCCACCTAGAATGGAAAACACGTATTTTCACCTGAACTTTGGCACTGTTGTTAGCAGAACGATAACTAGCATCACTAATCCAATCAATAGGTTTTTTTTTTTGGTTTTTTTTTTGACCTTGGTGACAATGTCTTTGAACTGGCCCTCCTTCCAGGCATCAGAGGGATGGTTCATCATGGTGATGATGGCGTTGTCATACTCCTCGTACTTGTCATAGAGAAACACCAACTCTGCCCAGAGATGGGCCTGCTCTGCTGCCCTGAGAACCTGACACACACACACACACACACACACACACACACACACACACACACACACACACACACACACACACACACACACACACACACACACACACACACACACACACACACACACACACGAGACTGGTTCAGCTCTTACAATCGTTACAATTGGTCTTAACCAAGCTACGCTTCCACAAAGGTACTCATGCAAACGAGCATTTGGGGTTTTTACCTGTGTATGTTTTAAAGTTGATAACAGATTATGCTTTTCCTCGCTTACCTTTGGAATGTTGACACGGGACCAGAAGAGCTCCAGGTGCTCCCTCATCTTCTGGGGCTTGAATTTGGAGTAGAGGATGGCCAGCTCGGTGAACATACCCATGTGCGCACGCTCAAGCCCGAGAGCGGCCTCCAGCATGGTAATCAGCTCCTCAAAGTAACCACGGTCCTGGAGGACACAGACAGATTTAGTAAGACTAACGAGGCTATTCAAAGAAAACACTCATTACAAACCAAAATACATATGACAAGAGATGATTTCATTGTTGACTTAGTACACAGATCTAATTTTACCTAGTCATTTCTTTGAATGCAAATTTAAATCAAATATTACTTGTCCTTTCAAAGTCTAATTTATTTTTAGGGAAAACTCAAAATGCTACTCTCTTGTCTGATTCCTGATAGTTTATGTGCTCAGTAGTTACTCTGCACTGATAGTAAGTGTGACATGTTAGTTTTACACTGGCCCCAGTTACCCCAAGTACCTGGTAGTAGTTGATGAGTTCCTCAAGTTCATCAGCATGGACGACAATGTGCAGGCCACACATTTGGGCAAGACGGAACTCCTTTCCATCGACACACGCAAAACACACCTGGAAGAGCACAGAATCAAATCCAGTGTGTTTCGTGCAAATGAGTGGACATTACAACGTGCAAAGTATTTTTTCTATTCTGCCACAGGCTCTGTGGTGCTCCATCTGATTCTTTTCTCTTCAAAAGAAAACTCTATCGCAGTTCCTCACCTCCTTCCAGGTGCGTGTGCTGTTGGCCTTGCGGGCTCCATCCACAGCTGCCTGGTACTCTCCCAGGTGGACCAGAGTGGAGGCCAGACGGCCGAAGTTGGACACGTTGTTGTAAAGCAGTTTGGCTGCCTCGTACATCTTGTCGTCATAGCAACGGTCACCCACCTGCAGGACAGAGAAATAAAGCAAGATTAGCAAAGCCGCAACTGTCAACAGGTGAAAGAGAGTTAAGTGGAAACAGCTGTGTATATGAGTGTGTGCTGTATATCTGTATGCTTCCCAGGACCTACCTGCTGAATGTGAGCATTATTGGGTCCATTGATGAACTCTTCCAGCTCAGCCAGGCGGTTGGTCTTGGCCAGGGCAAAGATCAACTCTGATTCAACATACGACTCGCGGGCCTTCTTGCAGGCCATCTGCAGAAACTTCACCAGGTCCTCCCAGTTTCCTGCACATAGCAATCAACGCCCATCGGTTTCATAAGCACATTAGTCTACTGTTTCTATACCAGAACACCATTAAAAGTGTCTTCTTTAAAACACAAAAATAAACGGCAAAGGACACAGATTTTAGTATATATCCAAAATTCAAATGCACCAAATGAGCTAATATGATAGATAAAGTTCATCTTACCGCTTTGGGCTGCAGCTTGCCCCACTTCCATGTAAGCAGATGGGTCATCAGCCTTGATGTAAGAGTCAATGGCTTCTTTTACAAGGCCCTTATGAAGCTGGGCCTTTGCCAGCTGACTCCACACTGGTGGCTCATTGCAGCGCTCAGCAAATTCATAGGCCCTGTCCAGGTTACCGATGTGCTCAATCAGAACCTGTACAAAATGAAACAACATTCAGATCACCCTTCATCAAGCTAAATAATACCATTCTTGTGCTCATTATAATCAGGGTTTAGATCAAGTATATAATTGGTGGATAACATTCCCTTCTTAAATCTGACCACAAACAGTATGAAAGCTTCTGTGTTCAATTTTTGTCCTTTTAAACACCTTAAAGTTGAGCAGTAATCCACTGACCTGCACAGCAGAGGTGTTGACATCAAATTTTCTAAAAATAGCAAAGGCCTCTTCAAACAGCTCATTGCTGATGGCGATGTTAGCGATGTCTGGGGCATCGTAGTTGTCCAGACGGTTGATGTACTCCATGACGCGTGTCCGATCAGCTTTAATGGCCGTCAGGATGAGCAGATTCTGGAGGTTTCTGAAATAACCAAGAGTTTATCAGTGAAATAATAATTTAGGACAGCTCACCAAGTTATGTCCAAAACTTTCAAAATGGGCTCAAGAGACTTCCTGCTTACTGCTATGCCTTACAAATATATTGAATGTTTTGGGTAGATTGCAGATGCATCTTTTGGATTCACAGAAATGCACAAGCCAGCCAAACATGTGTGGGATATAGAGGCAACATCAAGCCTCTCTCACCTGTGCTCGCTGAAGACAGAGTTATCCAGGACAATCTTCTCCAGAAGCTCGATGAGCTCATTGGGAAGGTCAGCCGTCATGAAGGCCTTGACTGTGACAGACACCTCCTCTGGATCCTGGGTCTCTGACAAGGCTGTCTGGACAACCTGCAGCAGATGGGGACAACGTGCTAGAGGTACAACATCTGGTTTTTTAAGTAAATTAAAACATTTTTTTTTACATTTTTTTAAACTACAAGACGGATACTGTCAGAAAGCTTCGGAAAACTGGATACTTAAAGAATCCAATATAATTTCTAACATAGTGTTACAGGACTAACATAAAAGCCAAGTCAGTTATGCTGTCAGCTTTTTGCATTAACAAAGTAAGTAAACTAGAAATAATTTAGATATTAAATACAGCACAGGGTCGAACCTGGTCGATGAGTGGTCTTCTGTAGTTGTTGGTCTCCAGCAGCACGCTCGCCCACAGCTCAGGGTTCTTGCGACGTACAAGGTAGCGGGACAGACTCTTGAACAGCGAGTTCTCATTGCACACCTAAAGGATGACATATAAAAAAAGTTACTATAATAATAGGCAACAAAAACAGTTCAGAAATAAACTAGTTTTCATGTCATTAGAACTGACATTCAATTTGTCATAAAACAAGGTAAACTGGAAAGAATAGGAATAAGCACAGTCCATATCCACTTCCCATATTTTTGCTTGCAATGAAAGTATGATTTCAGTTAAGACTCACGTGAATCAATTCCTGGTCACACTGTCCTCTTTCATAGGCCACACAGGCCAGGTGGGGGTCTCTCTTCTCACAGTACTTCCCCACCACACGGCTGTCGTAGTAGGGGTTCTCCCTCAGGAAGCGCTCGGGGTTGTTGTTGCTGTCGATGTAAATCTTTGCCAGAGCATTGTGGGTAGCAGGCTCCTCGCAGCCTTCATGAATACGAGCCTCCAACCAAGGAAGCAGCAGCTTCAGTCTGGAGAAAAAACACATGTTAAGGATTTCTCATGACACAAGCACAAAAATATTCGTCTTAGGTTATACAACTAAGCTGCAGAGAGCTAAATGAGTGACTCCAAATTACTATGCAGTTCAGTTCAGTTCCTCTCGTCTTACCGATTTCTTTTCTCCACTTCAGCAACCAGTTCATCTGTGGAGAACTGTCCTCTCACCACCATGATCAGGTTCTTAATCACATCCTCAGCACAGTCTACATCCAGTAACCCTCCAATGACCACCGGCAGACGGCTTGGGTTCACCTGGAACAAATGATCCTGAAGTTACTATTTCAATTTCTATGTCTGAGGCAGCCCAAATGTTTATTTCTTGCCTCCGTGAGACAGTGTAAAAGTTACGATGGATGGAGGGATGAGGAGAGAAGAAGAGAGAGTTTTTAGTCCACTGAGTTGGGTCAAATGTTGCACTATTTACTGTTCTGGATGTAAGAGACCAGGCTAGGGAAGTAGTAATGTACCTTCTGCACGTAGATCTCAATGTATTTCTGCAGGCTGTTGCGGTACAGGTACAAGACCAGGTCATGGACAAAATCAAAGCGGTCACACACGATTATCAAAGGCAGCTGGTCAGTCAGCTTGGCTTCCTGTAAAATAGAAATATTAAAAATTGGTATAGACTAATAAATACCAGCTTTCCTGAAAAACAGTCTCATCAGACACACTGGTGGTAGAAAGGTTGGATTATTTTATAGTGAAATGTTTATTCTGCACTAGTCCATTTCTGACCTTGAGGAAGTTCTTTACACGTTCAGGATCATAGCAGTTACTCTCTCTGCAGATTCTCTCCACCTCTTTGATCTGGCCTGTCTTGCAGGCGGCCTGGATATATTTGAAGTGGACCTCTGGATCCTGGCTGAAGTTCACAATAGAACCCAAGAAGTAGAACAAACCTGCAAGACAAAAGAAGTCAAAATCAAGAAGAGAACTAAATGCAACTATTTAAAATGCAACTTTTAAAACTTGCTGTCATCTCAAAATGAACAGGAAAAGCGAGATTGCTTGGCACCCTACCCTCAAAGCTCTTGAACGACTCAAAAAGTTCGGTGAGGGCCTGAGTAGTGAGCTGCTCATGGTACTTGGAGGCCACCTGCACACAGATCTGCAGGTTCTGGCGGATGTTTGCTGAGAGCATGGCCCTCAGACACTCCAGAGAGTCCTCAACTGACAAAGAGCCGAAGAAATTCACCAACCACTGCAGAGAAAAATAGAAAACAATCAGGGATACAAAAGCAAATATAGTAACAGCAAACCAATAAATCAAAATATATGAATACATGCTTTTCAAATGAGCATATGCAAAAAGCGGGATATGGCCACGTTTTATCAATTTTTGTTAGTATTAGTATTTTCTTGTGTTCCTGGCTCTTTACCGTACCTCTGGGTTGAGAAGGTGTGTGTGCACCACAGCGCGCTTAATGTCATACAGGTCTGTATAATGCTCCAGCGCCCTCTGCAGGAGACCGGCTTTCTCACACAACTGTGCCACATGAGCACGATCATAGTGGGTGAACATCTGATTGCCCAGGATGGCATCTGCAACCTGGAAGACACGACACAAGGTCAAACACATTTTAGAATCGTCTGAAGCTTTGCTAACAAGAAACTGCAACAGGGGCGGCAGGAAATTAGATTTTGGCAAAAGGAAACACAATGAGATGCTTTTCAAAGAAAGAAAGAAAGAAAAGAAACCTTAAGGGTTTGTTTCAAAAAGTATGATTTGAGAAATTGAAAAAAAGTTTAACTAATAAATCTGATTAATTCATTATCTGGATGAATTAAAAATTAAATAATTAGTACATTCTGATGTATTCAATGTTTATGTACCTGTGGTGCGTGGACCAAATTCATTTCCAGCAAGCGCGTCTGCAGCGGTCCTTCCATGGGTCTGTTGTTCTTCAGGGCATCTAGTAGGAAGGATGTGCACTGCTGGATCAGGTTGTATTCCATGAACACATCAACAATCTGGAGACATAAGAGAAATAATTACAGATTTGGAAACTCCTCTCAAAAACCTCTATGTTTGAGTAGTGCAAGTGCAACAAATTAGGAAAACATGGGGAGGGGGAAAAAAAAAAAAAAAAAAACTAAAGTAAGTTGCACAAATCTTGAAAACCAAGATTTGTGGGCAATCTCACATATAGGCGCTTTAATATAATTACATGGAACAGACAGATTATTTCTTGGGGGGTTTTCTGTTTGTTTTACCTGTGTAATGTCAGCAAGTGGCTCTTCATCCTGAACCAGCATCTGGGAGAACTGAAGTCCCTGCTCTGGGCTGATCCGCATTACGTTCCTTAGCAGGAAGATCCAGTCTGGAGTGTAGCCCACCTACAGGGAAAACAGATCTTTAAGCCCAATAGCCCTACATCTGAGGTGTGCCCTAGCTATGATGGAACCATATAACACAAACAAATGTAAAGACAACAGTGGAACACAGATTACAACCACCACTCCCTCTCACTTCTCTGTATCATATTAATCTTATATACGATAAACCCGGAAAAACATAAAGTCAGGCATCATCACAAACCTTCTTGGCATAGAGGACAATCTTCTGGAACTGGCCAGTCTCTGCAAAGCACTGAATGACCTTATTGGGGACGTTGGCTCTGAGGTAGACACTGAGGGCAAGAGTAGGATCGACAGACTTCACTAAGTCTCCAAGCTCCTCAGAGCACTCCAGCTGTAACACACAGGCGCACACAGAAGGTCACTGAAAACCAGTCTAGGTTTTAGAACAGATACAAAGGACAAAGCAATTCAGTAACTAGGTGGAGTAAATGAGTCCAAAATTAGTCATGCTAGATTAAAGCATGAGCCTGGCTTTCAAGTTTTGATTCCAGTCCAACTATTTTACAGAAATGCTCCCAAAATTTACCAGTCAGTCCTTCCAAAAACACAGATGATACAATGCTCAAAAAACAAACGTAACTGAAATACCACTATACCGCTGTACAGTGGTATTTGTAGAAATGGAGGAACCAACTGACTGACTATAGCAGTAATAGGCAACATGCTTTACCTTCATATCAATAAGGTTTACGCAAGTTATCTGTGTTTCTTCCCCCAAAAAGATGGATCTCATGCTTTGGAATACAATTTTTAATGTCACGGCTACTTAGAGTCAGTCAGTCCAGCACTCAGGCTTTACTGTGACTCTTTTCAAAAAAGCAGATGTGTTTCTGAATGGAATATTTTAATGACACGATTAGTGAAAATATTTCCTCTGAAGATAATACAAAGTTTGTCCAATATACAACCAACAACTGGACACATACCTTGTCCTCTTTCAGCCATTTCTCAAGTAGCTGCTTGCGGCCCTGCTGGAGAACAGGCCTGCAGAGCTCCAGAGACTCAAACTTATTAAGCTGGCCTTGGTCCAGTAAGATGCCAAAGTACTGGAGCAAGGGAGACGTCTGGCCTGGTTGAGCTGGAACGCTCTGGAAGCGACGGATGGTGTCTGGGGTACGCAGGATACCCTGAAAAAAAAAAAGATTGGATAAACAAAATATCTTAGTGACAGTGGGCAGATTTAGGTTGAGAAAAGTCACCTTTGCGCACTACATAGAAGAATGGTGGTGTACAGTTACATCAGGTGAACATTAGTGACTATAATGACCATAAGATTTATAATGTCTTCCTTTAAGAAACTTCTCAAAACATCCCAGTTACAAAAAAATAAATAAAATTAAAAAAAATAAATAAAAAGAATTTTCACCGAAAGACTGCATTCCCAGTTAATCTGTCTCATTGGTTTTAGAATATTTTGGTATATAACTTATACCTCTGCGTGTTTGTCATGCAGAAATCTGCTTAGTCTAAACAGTCTGAGCTTGTACTAGTTGAACTGTAAGCAATGTCACGTTGTTTGACCCAGCTCAGTGCGCGCACTGTGGCAGTACCTTGGGTGCATTGGCCGCCACCTTGGCAGCTTCTGAGTAATTCCCTGCTGCAAAGAGGGTGTTGAACTTGCGGGCGAACAGCTCCTCAGCACCAGCCAGGTTGTTGCGGACAGCCATGCGAAGAGCAAGGTCTGGGTTCTGGAGCACATTAGTAATGTAGGGAATGATGTTTTCCTCCTCCACGCACACTGACAACACCTGGAGAACCAGATTTGCATGCTTTATCATCTGTACACAACAGAGATTTCCTAACAGATAGGATTTATTCCTGAAAGTAAACAATGCAGTGTCAATGTCATATTTTTAAGCATTTTATTCCTCAGTCCAATCAAAAAACAATTACCACTACAGGAAATTAACATATATAATGACATAAAAATATAAACAGAATCATTCTTAACCCCAAATACCTACAGTAATACTTCGACACATACTACTCCAAGCAAGTGAACGCACACTGCCTGAACGCACACTGCACATTTAATTGATAGTGAAATGTTGGAACACTTGGATTTTAAACCAAGTTCAAGTTCTCTGTACACACCTTTGTATGCAAAAATAGATGTAAGTGAATTACATCCTAAGGCGTGTACTTGTCAGATTCCTAAATTACACCGAAGGATTACCCTATGTTGTTGCGTGCAGGGTTACATTATGTGTGTATGTGTTTGCGTGCAATACACTGAACCGTATGTGGTAGACCTACAGGTGAGAGCCAAGAGCAGTAACAGGATTAGATTGTGTAGTTTGCCTGGCCAAGCTTAGCCCTCCTGCTGTGACTGTCACATGCTGCCTGACACTACAGATGCTTCTACAGCCTGATATTTTCACCGAGATTTTCCTCAGTCAAGGTCACACAACACCCAAGGACAGACGCTGATACACAAAAGGGCTAACATACCACAGCAAAAGTGAATCACTAACAAATGTCAGCAATAACAGACCAACACAGAGAAAAATTTAGTATGATATTACTCATACGGTGTCTCATACTCCTAGATATTTAGAAATAATCACTAAGCGTGTATATCTGTGTGCATAAATACCTATGTTCATTTTTGGGAAGATATTTTTCATTCAAACAGTTTTCATTTTACAAATATATTTAAAATTTGTACTATAAGAAGTTCATTAGGGTTACCATTGGTTGCATTTCTCTCCCGTTTCCAACCTGCAGCAGGAAATTTCATTTTGGTGCAACCATCACCACAAATCAAACACAAGAGATAGTCATCAATGTGTAAGTCTTAGCTGTTAACTTGCAAAATTTAGGATGAACTATTCCACTGGTGTTTATTAAACTTGATTCAGTGTCACAATGCAGTGGGCTGCATTATTTGACTCAACACTGCAAGGATCCTAAAAAACATCTGCTAGGTCAACATCCGATGCCATTTCTTCAGTCAGTTCTAATGAGAAGCAATCTGAGGGACATCATTTCTTTCAAGTGAGGAGGGTCTCATTTTCTAGTGTCTTTCAAAACACAATTTACGATTAACATTTAATATTAAAATTCATATTTATGTTTAATCTGACAGCCCAACTTTAAAACAGAAATTATTTTGTCAACATATCATTATGGCCAGTCATTAAAATGCTTATGCTAACTAAAGTGCAGGCAAAGATAGTGCATGATCTAGTACGATGGTTACATGTACACGCACCCATGTCATGTGTGCTGCTGTGACTTTAAGAATGTGCCTTTGCACTGTTTGCAGCCATTAATGGGGAAATTACATAACGCTGATACAAACTGCACTAACTGTAAAAGGGTACTGTGGAGGGGAATCTCATCACAAATTTCACTCTATCATAGAGATGGAGGGCCAGAGTGTGTAATTTAGAATACCTGTCCTTTCCTGTTGACGCCAATGATACCAGCAGTAGGCTCATGGGGGGCAGTGACAAAAATAGTCTCCCCACTGATCCTGTTCATGTAGATACAGGTACCAGTCTCCAGGTCGTACAGGTGGATGTAGCCATATTTGGTGATGAGAAAGACTACATCTTGCTTTGAACTGATCTAGATGTACAAAAAGAGAATGGTTAGAACAGATAAACAAAAACACAGATCACTGTCAAAAAGCCCTTAAGCAAAACATTGAAGCAGCTACTGTAACTGGTTCGCAAAATTGCTAACCCTGTCCCTCACTTTTTTCCCCATTCGTGACATCACTCTGAAGTGCATTTGTTGGATGAAATGATGCAATTTCAGCACTTCAAAAATGTTGTCAAAACAGCGACTGCCTCTAGCTCTATGGTTTAACAGCACTTGCAGTAAGTAATATCTTGATTAGAAAAGTCTTTACCAAGTCAATTCTTGTCTTCATAAACAATTTATCTTAAAGGCTGTGATGACATGTGAACCCAATGGAGAGTGCTGTTTCCCACTAGAGGGAATCTTAGTTATAACAATACTGTTTAGACAAACAGGCAACAAGCACGGGCTCCAAATGTCTCTTTGTAAGTAGCTTTTGTACCTGCATGGCAACAGGGAAGTCATTCTGGGCTTCTGGAGGAAAGAAAACATCCACAGCTTTCTTTGGAAAAGGCTGGTTCCCAGTCGGTGGAGTCCCCACTTCAATGATATGCAGCTGGAAGCAAAAAGACAAGAGGAGACAAAGTAAGGAAACAAGAGTTTTTGGAACGTTTTTTTTTTTAACGCAGTACATTTGATTTGGATTCTGCCTTCCCAAACCCTATTTCTAAGCGTTATTGATTTCCACTTTTCAAATATCCTATCCCGATCGCTTTATTTTTGCAGCTGTTAGCCCGAGGCTTTGCAGTGCCAGTAAATCTTACTTTTCCTCCTGCCTGCCCTCGCACAGCAAAGCAGAACAGAGTAGACTCTTCGGTGTTGCCCTCCATCTTGAACTGTGCAAAGCCAGCGGCATGCCCCTCGATGGGCTGAGACACCTTCCTGTCCACTGAGTACAGCTGCATGGCTCCGACAACACGATTTTGCTGAAGAGGAGAGAAAGCCCACAAGTTAGGTCAAAGGCCAAAACTCTCTTTGATTTATAGTGACAATATGTTGTTCTTTTTTGGTGTTTTTTCCCCCGCTTTGGTTAATTGATTCTTCAACACCTCTGCTTCCTGTATCACTGAGACCATTGAAGTTTATAATGAAATCTATCGTTTCATTACATATACTTAACCTCTTAATATCTTAAACTCAATATCTAATGCAAATATATTTTTATATCCCATACGCTGAAGCTTTTTTGTATTACACTTTATGATATGTGAAACCTTATATAAGAAATTTAAAAAATGTTCTGGTGTAGATTTCTGAGCAACAAAGATCAGGTAGTATATTACCAAACTGGTGCACTGCTGTTCTCCGGTGCAATAAAATTTTTCTAAAACTGAGACTAATAACAGTATTTAGTCAAAGTGTGAAAAATATTTTGTCAAAAATAATCAGGAATAAATCAGGCTGAAGCAACTTTTTAACCACACTGCTTATTTACCTGTGCTGAAATGCCAATGAGCAGTAGCCACTTCTGTTTGGCATCGGTGCGGTAGTTGATGATCTGGCAGCCTGCCAGGCTGGAATGACGGTCAAAAACTTTGACTGGCTGAGAGTCACCCTCCATGCTCCAATGGTAGACCGCATTGTCTGTGACCAGGGCAACAGTGTTGAGGGAGATCCATTTCCAGAAGGTCACGTCATCGGTCATCGTGTGAGCCTTCATCTTGCTCTTCATCTCAATGTTGAAGATCTGCAGGGTCTTTGCCGCTGAAAATATTCAGAGCCAAGGTTAACGTACAGTGATGCAGGTGAAAGATGTGAACCCCCAAAACATTTTAATAATAATAATTTTTTTTTTTTTTTTTTTAAACCAAAATCAGTTCAGAGACTAAAGCTACCACACACAACCCATAGCAGACTTTGGGAGTAAACATACCATTTGCGCACACCAAATTTCAATTGCTTGAGAAATGTGTCTAGTCAGGGTTTGGTTGGAATAACACTGAAGGACCATACAAAACCAGTACCAGTGTCAAAACAAGAGGCAAGACCAACAAAAAGGCACCCACTTAAGTGGTAGATCTGCATTCAGTTAGGGCTGATGCAATCAACTGTTAATGCGAAACACATTCAGTTGAGACCAAATATGCAAAACTCTTGTGATAATGTGAACTGTAAATTTGAAGTCATCACCCATCATTAATACACATTTTTAATTTGAGAAACTCAAACAGACTAGACTGTGTTCAGACTCATATTAGCACTGCATCAAAAAATTTAGCCCCTAAACTTATTTGCATGAGATCACTGTGTTGATACAGTGAGGGAGGGTGGCAAAAAAAGTTGAACATGGATCAACTTTTTCCACAACGCGATGCAACGACATAAGGCAAGGTGCTGCGTTGGCTAAACATGTGCAGATGTAGAGTCCAAGTAGATTAAAGTGCAATGTGACCATGATATTGCTACTGGTGACCTTGCAATCATCACATTCGATGCAAAAAATCACTATCAGAGTGATGATTTTCTAAAAGTTATAAAATCCTGTCTCATAGGGTATAAAATGCTGTGTGGTGTTTTTATATCTGATTAGCCTTCAAATTCAAGGGTTTCTCATTAAAACTGGCCTTCCTGGATCCAATTCCATTGTTTCAACATTATAAAGACATGCCCGCATCAATGCAGTCCCTTGCCTTTTTTACCGCAGTGCTAAGTTAGGTCTGGACGCTCACTTAGAGATATTACTACTATGCTTTCCTCCCTTCTCAACTGGACCAACAATGACTTTCCACATTCTTTTGGTACAATGGTTAAATTCTCTACAAATCTTTCCAACCAAAACTATAATTTAGGAATCGATATCAGCAGAAAAACAAGGTCCCGAGTGTAAGTCAAAATTAGGCTTTATGGCCTGTTTCCATCCCTCCACCCACACCACCTACTCAAGGCATGTTGTTGTCACATTGAAATTGAATCCTAAAATGAGGGATTCAGGATTTGGGTTGGGTCTGAATGCAGATTAGCAAAAGAAGACCACAAAGCACACAAACAGATATGATGATGGGAAGGATGCTCGACAGATGCACTCACACCCATTCTGTTTTCTACCTCCAGTTCAATCTGAGTGGAGGAAAGCCACTCCAATTCTTTAGGCCCAACACATTTACAGTGGGATCCAAAAGCCTGAGACCACTTCCCCATGAATGGCAAAGTGGTCTCAGACTATTGGATCCCACTGTATTTTAGATTCAATCAGGCCCAAACAACCCTCAACCAAACTTAATGCTACAATTAACTGTGAATTACATTTAACACAGTCTATGAATGACAATGGCTCACAATCAAAATTGTGAGGTAAAGTGACATTTCTGAACAAATGCTTTGGTAATACTGTGTGTAGAGTCCACTTAAAAATACACTGTCTACATAAAATAAATACATTGAGAAGAAGTGAAGTGAATATCAGTAATTAGTCTAGAACAAAAAAAAAAAACTAAATTGGTGTGAAAAGTATACTACAATGCAGATTTTGTCCTGTAATGAGCTTCTCTGTTTAGACTACACTTAAAACTGCAGTTATTAAACACACAAATGTTGATGCAACAGTTTTATAAGCCACTTAAAACTAATCCTATGACATAATGTAAAGGTTCAGTAGACCCAGTCAAAATATGTAATGTAGAGTAATGCTCTGTAAGTATGAATATTTGTACACAGCTACTGAAAACCCAGCAAGCAATACCAGTATTTGCAAGGTGAGAATGAAGCTACGAGTGTAGTTCAAACATGGGCAAAAAGGTGAAAATTAACTGAAAGTACCACATTTGGCTTTGATCTCTGCAGTGTCCTGGGGCTGTCCAGACAAAGTTATCCCCACGCATTCAGTAGCACATTCATTTGATTTATAAGACCGGTGTCACTGGTTAATTCACAATCATCGTCATTCTCAAAAACTTGACACTGCAACTGTAGTTTATACATAAATGTGCTAAAAAGCAGAATTATGCTGCATAAATTAAGAACCAAGTCAAGTTTCTGCTCTTTTTGCTCTTCCTTCAAACTGGATTACACCCACTAGTTGAAATACAAGGCAAACTATTAAGATGTGCATTTCACCCTTTTCTTTTACTGATAGACTGTGTACAATTTTCATGTCTCTATTACCCATACCTGTGTAACTTCTCCCGGTTTCATTATTATATGCTTTGCTACATGCCACAGTGTCTTATATAGTAACTTAATGGAAAATGTGGCATATGTGATCTAAATTATATCACAACTCTGGCATTTCTGTAACTGCCAGCTCAAGGCTAGATTAGGATATACTTCAAAATAGTAGAGAAACAAAAAACAAAAAAACAAAAAAAAAAAATACCAGTCAAGCATGTTCTGCAGAGACCTTATGAGTATCATCTACATATCAGTATGAATGCACTAGCCTCTGCTGGCTGACATTATCTACACACATAAAATCAAATATATTCGGAATATTTAACATCACAAATTACTTAATTCTTTTTATTGTACTTAATCATAGGAACATGTCCATACGACAGGCAATACATAATAGCCTACTTTTTTTATTTAAGATGAATGTCACTGCTTGCTTGATTTTCCATTGTTTAAATGGCCATATCATTTTTGAGGCATGTTTTAGCCCGTTTAATACATACACACGTACTATACATTATTACTGACCATTTTCCAAGGCACACAATACTTTCTAACATATCTGAATATTCACCTGATTCTCCATTTATTCTAGGGTTTGTTTTTTCTTCAGGATAATATTGTAGCAGAGATATGTATTCTGTTATATGGGTGTCTTCAGGTTGTGAATGACCGTTTAAACTCTCACAGGAACTGTATTCCCAAATGTTGCCATGTCAGATTTACATCTTTATGTGCTTTTTACACTACCTACAGTCAAGAACGGAAGTATTTGGACAGTGACACATTTTTTTGTTCTTCAGGCTCTGAGCGTCAGCAAATTCAATTTGAAATAAAGTAATGGATACTACATTAAACTGCAGAGTCTTTAGCAAAGATTAGCAAAAGAAGACCACAAAGCACACAAACAGATATGATGATGGGAAGGATGCTGGACAGATGCACTCACACCCATTCTGTTTTCTACCTCCAGTTCAATCTGAGTGGAGGAAAGCCACTCCAATTCTTTAGGCCCAACACATTTACATCAATGTAGAAAGAACTGTGTGTATAGCCCTTTGAACACATAGTCCCTTTGGTTTAAGGGTTCAAAAGTAATTAGACAAATACACATGTAGTCAAACAAGATCATTATATTTAATATTTTTGTGGAAACTCCTTTGCAGTCAATGATTCCCTGAAGTCTTGGACCCTTAGACATCACCAGATGCTTTGTATCCTCCCTGGTTTCTTTATCCTGGTATTCAGCAACTGGAATGCTGCCTGGTCAGACTGAGATTGGGTGATTGACTCAGTCAGTTGAGGATATTCCACCTCTTCACCCCGAAAAGCTGCTTGCTTTGGCTGTATGTTTAGGATTGTTGTCCTGCTGAGTGATGAAATGTCATCCAGTGAGTTTTGATGCATTTGACTGAATCTGAGCACACAGAATTCTCCGGTATACCTCTGCATTCATCCTGTTGCTTCCGTCAGCAGTGAAATCATCAAGAAATGCTAGTGAGCCAGTTAAGTTGGCAGCTATACATGTCCAAACCATAACAGAACCAACGCCATGTTTGACAGACGAGCTGTTCCTCTTTCCTTCATTTTGACAAATTTGTTCCAGAACTCTACCAGTTTCTTTTTGTATGTTTTTGTGACCTGCAGCCTGGCCTCTGTTTTTGAGGTTCACGAGGGGTTTACATCTTGTGGTGAACCCTCTGCAGTTATGGTCATGAAGTCTTCTCTTGACCACTGACAAGGAAACATGTCCACCTACATCCCGAAGAGTGTTCTTGACTTGCTTTGCAGTCATAAAAAGGATTTTTATTTACCATGAAAACAATTTTTCTGCTCATTCATAAGACTTGTGCTCCTCGGTCTACTAGCTCATTTGCCATTTTCTACTTTCCTGTGTGTACTTGCTTTTTTAGTGTACCCAACTGTTGATTTTGCCAAACCAACTACTTTTGATCTCTCTCTAAAAGATTTTTGCTTTTTTTGAGCCTCATTATTATCCTCTTCACTTGCATGGTCACCTCTTCACTCCTCATATGACAGGCAGCTCCACCTCAGTCTAAATGGCAATTATCAACTCTCAGTCAGCTCTGAGCCACATGTGAGTTTTTTTTGGTGTATTGACTAATGTTGAAAGACAATCAGCTGCCCAAGAAACATTTAGTAGCCAAGTGTCCAATTACTTTTGATCTCCTAAAATTTGGACACTATGTGTTTAAGCGGCTATATCTCCCACACAGTTTTTTCATTATTGATGTAAACCTACTTAAATTAAAGTTGAGACTCAGCACTTTAGTGTAGTATCCATTATTTTATTTCGAATTGAATGCGCTAAAGCTCAGAACCTGAAGAACAAAAAGATGTGTAAATTTACAATTACCTTTCGGCCTTGACTGTATGTTTGACTTAAAGTTTGCTATTTGAGACAACTCCTGGAATGTTGTTTTCAACACCAAGTCAATTTATTCATTCAACTAAATTGCCTCCATAGACATCCAGTCTATGATTACCACGCAAGGATAATGTCAGTGTGACAAAAACCCATGTGGGCAGGATGTTCATTGTAATTAATTACCTATCTGGAACTACTTTTAAGCCTCCATGTACTAATTTTAATACTCGACTGATGTTTAAGGAAAACATAACAGCATTTAAAAATCTGAAGCACTGTATGTTTTAGAAAATGGTCAGGTGCAATATAACATATGTACAGTGTAGCAAATGGGAAACACACACATACACACATAAAATAAAAAAGACAGTATTTTAAGCTGCCCTCTTAATTTAGCTATTCCCTGCTTGTGTTATGATGATAAATTCAAGCATTCATTAAAATTACTATCAGTACTGTGCAAACATTTCAAGACAGTGCATACAGGATTACACTTTGACAACTCATGATATGTAAAATTGAACTCACCGTCTGCAAACATAAGAAAGCAGTAAGAAATGAAAAAAGAGCAAAAACAAGCAAAATAGACAAAGCATTCATGACAGCATGACATTTTACTAGCACTGGCAGTACGACTTTTCCTGATATCAATGTCTTTTACATTAACATTTGTTATACTATATTTTAGTCACTCAATTTTTTTTAATGACAAAACAGAAATGGGGTGGTCTACATATGAACATCAAAATGAAAAGCAGACTGTGACAGCTTCATAAACGACTGACAACACAAACAAAATTTACACAAATTGTCCAATGTATTTGAAAAGCACCATAGCAATGTATGTGACCGGTCATAACTTTAACGCTTTACCTTTTAGTCTACATGCTTTTAAAAAAAAAAAAAAAAAAAAAAAAAAAACAACCTAGCGCACTCATCTCTAGGTGGCACATAAAGCTATGTGCTAACAGCGCTAGATATGCACTTTAGCTAGAGCTTACCTTTAAGGGCGATAACTTTGCTGGCAGGGTTCATGATGGCGCTGTCTGCAGAGATGGGCCTGCGGATGGGATTGTTGGGGTCGGCCATATCTATGATGACAACCTGAGCCTGCTCACCCACTTTCTCCCTTATACAGATGAACTTGTCGGACTCCATGGTCAGAGTACTGAATCCAATGTTGGCTGGGTTGATTCCGAGGTTCTGGAGCTGAGATATGAATGCATGACCTGTTTAGGTAGCAGCTCATGGCCTACATTGTTTACTACAAACAATGTCAAGGATGATACAATTAATTAAAAGACTTAGTTCCACCGTGGTCCCTTTTCTAAAGACAGCAAATATGCTGGAGTGACCAGGGGACTTAATTTTTACAAACAATACATGCACTCAAGAATCATCATCCATAAAAATCATTTTGAGTCACAGTTAAAAATAAATAAATACAAATGATCAAAATTATAACTAGGATGATGTGATTATAATTCTACGTATATCATAAGCCATGATGTTACCTTCTTTTTAAAACTGTGGGCGTTAATTTTTTTATTTTTTTTAAATATGCAAAGGCAACTTGTTCTAATTCCTGGCACGAAAAGAATCTTAAGGAACCAGTACTTATGTTGGTACTAAGCCCTGGCAAGCACAAGTCAGCAACACTTTCTCTAGTCTAGTTTTCTGTATGTAAAGTGTCCTCCTTAAAATGAAAGTTATTTTTATTTTTAGTCTGGTGGTCTTTGAGATACATGGAAGTTCTGTTGTTATGTACTGCATTAGGTTATAATTGTACAGAACCATCCTTCAAGTGCATCCACCCATGTCGTGGACAATGTAACAGAGACTCAGTGTCCAGTTTATGATGTATATCTAGCTAAAACTAATTCAATGTAAAACAGTAGTACCAGGAGGCTAAATAACAGAAACCCCTCTCAGTATAATGCAAAACAGGTCAACAGAACCACTAACTGCAACCTAAGAAATGATCGTAAAGCTGAAGCAACACTTCTCTAGAACACTGATGTTCTTTCCAGGTCTATAGTATTAAAATGTATTAGTTTTAGCTAGGTGTACCTAAGCTTGTAACCAAGACCCTTGCAAGTCCCTTGGAAAAAGGTAATCCGAGGTGCATGGTCATGGTATACAAACTGCTTCCTGTGGAGTCCTGAATTTAAGTATTAAGTGAAAAGACTAAGCACATCTAATACAGTCAGAAGCTGAGATGTACCATCTGAGCTTGAACTCGACTGAACTGACTCTAATCCGATCCCTAGAGGTTTTTAAAAAATATGATGTATATGTATCTCAGAGAAAGGAAAAATGTCATTTTTGACAGGCTGCGTGGACCAACTTGTTCACCTCAGTCAGCCGGATGAGATGATTACATTTCACAGTTAGAAAACCCCTCAGCTGTAAATATGGCCTGTCGTGACATCATTTTACTGTGTAACGTGAACTGGCACAGGGTCCAGTCAGACTGCAGCCACCTGCTTTAGTACCTCACTTGACACACCATCATCATCATCAGAAGAAGAGGATAGATGTTATACCAACTTTAAGGCTGCACAATCTTTCATGTGATCCAGGTTTTACAAAACTACGATTAGACGACGAGCCTCCAACATCCCTCACGACACACAAACTGTCACGGTTAGCTAGCTAATGTCGTTGCTATTAGCTAACCCTGACTGTGGCCAGTCATATGTCAATAGCGCAATAACTGGTCACTGAAGGTCAGCAAAAATGTTTAATGTTAACCAGTTTCATCTCCCGGTTGTCGGTGACAGCTAACGTCGGCTAACAGCATCAATTAAATGAATGAGCGCTACTACCCTGAAAAGCTAGCTGTTAGCTGCTGGCTAAACGGGGGAGGGGAGGTCATTCATTTAATGCGGGTATTGACGTTTAGCTTAGACAACGCGCTGTCAAACGACTGCTAAGCGGGGAAATCAACAAGAAATTAAGAGTTCTGTGGTTTTATACAGCTTTGAGGTTTTGCCTACATACCTGCAGATGCTCCTGGAAGCGGATAGGTAGGATTTGAGCCATGGCGGTTTCCTCGAGCTTCTCCGGAGTCCTGAAAATGTAGCCGTATAGCTTGCTGGCTAGGCAGTAGCACCGCGCTAGCTACGACCTCCTCACTGTACGTGTAGGTCGGAGCCAGTCAGTGAAAACGAAAAACGCGATTTAAAAAAAGAAAGAAAAAAAAAAAAAGAAGGTAACATGCAGTGTTGTTAATCGTGTTTCCGAAAGCTGGAATCAGTGCGGATGTAAAATACGTCCCCCCTTCTGTGTATGCTTTCTGCACTGCATCGATTGATAGCAGTGGCTACGGCTGATCTTCTGTCAAAATCCGCAATGGCGGCGGAAACGGCTCAGAGCCTTCCTAGACCGGAAACGTCCAGGGAACTCTGAAAGGACGCTGCTCTTTCCCTGTGTAAGATGGGTATGAGCAATTTCAACTTTGTTTTTTTTTTATTTGAATCAAAATAATACAATTAGTCTGCGTTTCCGCTCTTTACAGACTGTCTGGTTTGCGTAAAATCAACTCACACTCCGACCATATACGTGATTTCGCATATTTTTAAATGCTTTAGTCCAATTATTAACCCTTCAGAGAACAAATGTTAGTTTGGAAAATACACACAAGAAAACGGTCAAATTTAGTAAAACCATACGATTAAAATGTCCAATTTAACTTGATGGTAAAGATTTAGCTAGAATTCAGTCAGCCACATCAGCCTAAATTTTCCATTTAATCTGGCAAAGATCTCTGAAGTTAAACATTTGTCTTTTTTTTTTCTCTATTTAACTGTATTTCTTAGATAAGCTCAAACTCAAATTTCTCTGCCCAAAAGATGAGTTTGGATTTTGGTGTAAGGAAGTTTGTATGATACATAAAATAGTTGATACAATTTCATTCAAAATTCTGAATTCAAATAAATCTTACAACAGGACGCAAAAGATGACTCAAGACA
The DNA here is from genome assembly GCF_016859285.1 of Xiphias gladius. NCBI lineage: Eukaryota > Metazoa > Chordata > Actinopteri > Istiophoriformes > Xiphiidae > Xiphias > Xiphias gladius. The sequence continues at coordinate 9,117,463 of NC_053406.1, read as the reverse complement.
AAGTAATGCATTTCAAGAAGCAGCTGTATTCGACTATAAAGGCATTTCTAATCCAGTGTCTCTAAGCTGTTTTCTTAACATTTCAGTGTAAAAAGCCTAGACTCTATTAGAAAAAGAAACAGTAAACCCAAAATAACATTTCATAAGAAAACAATCATTGAAAAAAAAAAAAAAAAAAAAAGGAAAACAAAATCCCCATTCACCAGTCACTTCAATTAAAATAGAAACACCATTTCATTTTTGCTAACATTTTCCCCTCAAAACAAATATATTTTTCCTCATATATATATATGTATATATATATATATATATCTATATATTTATCCTCAAGGCAGTTGGTCGTGGCCAAATTAATTGACCTCATCATGGCCATTTTTCATGTTAGAAAACATTGCTAGAATGGAAGAAAATGACTAGCGGAAGCACAGTGTAGGACCACTGCACTGGCCAACAAATATCTCATTTTGAGTGAGAGGGAATAGTCTGTCAAGGCAGTGTGGCACGCAGACACACTTCCTCTGGAACAAGTGCAATGCAAAGAGAATAAATTTCTCACACATCATAAAACTACAACGCACTCCTCTTTCACAGCAATCAGGTTGTCCATCAAATTCCCTCTGCTTGTCTCCTCTTCCTCTAACTTTTCTGTCTTGCAGCAGTGAAGGCTTGTGTTGTGCTGTTTTAGTTCTTAGCCATTGCTGGGAGCTCAAAGTCCATTTGATGGAGTGACACTGCAGTAGTCAGGGAGGTGGGAGCCCCTGATCCATCCTCCATTATTGTTGTTTACTCCACCTCCAACTACCATCAGAGGCAGTGAACTGCTACGGGATGTCTGAGCTGAACTATCTGTAGCAGTGTTTGAGGTTGAACAATAATTTGTCCACTGAGAACGAGAGAAAAAGGGATCCCAGCATGCCAGCATCTTGCTATTACAGTAAAAATGTGACTTAATACATTGTCCCTGAATACTGAAGACTGCTCTATCAGTAAATGGTGTGTCTGATAGCAAAAGGGAGAAGACAAGGTGCAGGATTTCTGCAGAAAAGAGGGTTATGATGAGTGTACATGACGACGAACTGGAAGAGCAACTGTGGTTGTAGCTATGTGCTCTGAATTGGTTCAGATGAGTAGAGCACATAGAGGACACGAGGGGACGGGATGAATGAACAGGGGAGAGATGGGATAGATGGGATCACCGCTGCAATATTAGTGAGTGATCATCAAAAGTGCCGGATGGCGACGTGACGAGGTTCCCTGGGTTACCATATACATGAAGTGAATATGCATGTTGTACACATAAGCAAGTATGCTCACATGTGTTTGTGTAAGAGAGAGAGAGAGAGAAAAGAGAAAATGTGTAGGTGAAAGAGAGAAATCCCTGGGCTACATTGGAGGGCACAGTGGAGGAAGAGTCCCAAAAGGCCTCAACCACCTCCATCTATCACATCCCTCCGTTACATCTGACACTCAACAGAACTATGTGTTTCTCTTTTGCAGCTCCTGAATGAAGGCTGTGAAAGAGGAGACACAAACATTTAGTACCTGAAGTACTGTATATTTAAGCGAAATTTAATTTTTTTTAAAATAATTTTGAGAGAGTACAAAGTAATCTCACCGCTAATAATTTCCTCCTTGACCTTTTGTAGTTCTTTCCGCACCTCCTCAAGGATCTCCTGCAGAAAAATTCATTGACAAACATACTGTTAGTCCTGGTGATACAGCAGTGTACACATAAATTATAGTAACCAGGTTTCTGTAAATCTGCATATACATGCAGCAGATGGGTAATCAGATATCTCCCCTACCCCGACCTTGTTTTGGAACCACGGCTTTCTTATTTTAGCTGTATTGACGTATCTGGCCCTGCACTGATCTTGACGTTTTGTTTTTTTTTCCCTGGTGTGGGCGTGCATATAATCGCACTCATACCGGTTGAGCTCTTTTGCACTGATGAGTAATTTACCTGTTTCATTTTCTCTAAATCTGAGTCATCCACTCCACCTGCATCATTACTGTTACTTGCAGGCTTCCCCCTGTAAGAAGACAACGAGACAGACAAATATAGACAATAATTTTATGTTCCTGTGTTCCAAAAAAAGCAGAGGAGGTCCATGGCACTGCATTGACAGGCCAACTGTCAATCAGACTCATCACCATAGTACCAGAGGGTTGAAGAACAGTTAACAGAAAGGTGCAGAAATGTACACACACCCAGAGATGCAATGAGGGTTGCCTAAGATCATTAACCTACCTTTAATAACATTCTTAAATTAATGCCACTGATATAAATTTCTTTAAAAACTTTTAACCATTACAGTTATGTAGACATCCCTCAACTATAGTACAGAGACAAGACAAGCTAAGCCAACAGAATATTTACCACAAGAGGACAGCACCGATTCCAGCACTCAGAAGTGACATGTAAAAATAAACCATCACACTGTCAGGCTGCTTATCTTATTAGTGAGTTTTCAGAGATAACACACTCAGCTGGTAGGCCTACAAGTCCCTTAGTTGCATGCCATTCTCTGATCAATTAGATAGTGCCATCAACTGTAAAATATGCTACCCCAATATATAGGTTGCAATGATGCTGCGCTAACCTGAAGAGAAAAGAAAAGCATGGGGAACTAAGGTCATGAGTGAACGGGACAGCATTTATACCTGGAACTTTGGGACATTGAGGAAGTGGAGTCCATGTTCTTGGTGATGGAGTTATTCCTGTTAGTGAGACACACACACTCTCTTCTTAGAATGGAAATGGAAGACAGTCACACACAATAGCACACTTGTGAACAGGCATACAGGTTCACACAGACACAGACACACACACACACACACACACACACACACACACACACACACACACACACACACACACACACAGATGGAGAACTACTCTCAAGATGAGTTAAACATGATACACCAAACGCCTGGGGGTTACAGATTTACTGTCGATGGCAGCACAGAAATAAGTGAATCCTGGATTACCTGGTCATAGTGGATTTTTCCCAAGGTCTTCTCAGGGTGTCTGGGAGGGAAGATATATAAAAACAAGAGTCATTAACCATCAGAACAAATGTAGGTGGCATGCTACAGATAAAAATGTTCAGTTCTCACCGCTTTGACCTTGAGGCTCTGAATCATCCTGTAAAGAAAAGAGTGAGACCTTCTGTTAAAAGTGATTCATCCACAAACTGTGTCAATTTTTTTAAACTATCCATCACCAACAGTGTTTGGTCACGTATAAAAACAGGTTATTTGTTTGGCGGTTTTTAAAAATAATGTGACAAAAAGCAGACTCTTACATTATCTTGTGTCTTCACAGGTGGCTTCTCTCCGGTGTCTGCAGCTTTCCTCCTGATGTAAAAAAGGATCACTTTAAGATTTACCGTCATGTACATTTAAATAGAATAGGAATTTTGAAGGGTTAGTTGTACACAGTATATAAGAAATTTTAAATCCGATTATTAGTCAAAGAAGAAATAGGACATACATGATGATCAAAACTACTCAATATGATATGAAACCTGAAATAGAGTAATCTTAATTGTCTATTTTCAGAATGTGTGCATTGGATATTTTATGTGGCTTCACACTTATGTTGTTTACCCACCTTCGTGCCAAGATGGCACTCATCTCACCCATCAGATCGCCTCCCCCTCCTCCTCCAATAGAGGAGTTGCTGCTGCGGCTGGGGTCACCTCTGCCTGCTGGAGTTGCAGAGGCTGCTTCCTCCTGCTGAGGGCAGCAAATAGTAAAAAGATGCAGAAAAGCCAGGCAGACATTGTGCAGCAAGATGAATTCATAAAACACTGACGGAGGCAGGTATCATAGCTCTGCAAGTAGGAACAACTCTAAGATTGGATCAATACAGCATCAGAATACCATTTGCATAATTAGAAAATAGATAAATAAATAATTATAATAATGATAATAATGGATTCAATGATTGTCCAATTTGTTAATCTTGACTTCAAAAGCAGCTACAAAGTGAGAGGATTTTCAAAGGTCTATAGAACTGCTGTGTTTCATACTCACCTTAGATATCTTACGGAGTTTAGCTCCTGCTAGGGCGGCTGCCAATCCCCCACCACTTATACCTCCCCCGCCACCGATGCCACCGCCTCCTGCAGCGGGCAGGGGCGGGGCCGGCGGAGGCCCTGAGGGAGGTGGTCCTGGAGGAGGAGGGATACCAGCGGCCGGAGGGGGGCAAGCGGCCGGAGGGGGGCCAGGGGGTGGAGGGGGGGCCGGTGGAGGAGCAAGGCCTCCAGGGGCCAACGGTGGAGCTGGAGGAATAGGGACTTTAATAAAAAAAAAAAAAAAAAAAAAAGAGGGACTATCAGAAACCAATCACAAACCATTTAGAGATGAGAATCTACATGCACACCAGTGACAGTGTGATGTATATGCACTATCGTGTAACTCAGAAAAAAATCAGGGTTCCACAAGGAAGTCAACAGTCATGGGCAAAAGGTGGTGAAATATTTGATTCACGATCCAAAACATTTTTGAATAAAATTTAAATCAAAGCAAAACAAAACAGCACTAATCAAAGCTTGTTTTTGGTTGTCGCATATATATTTTGTCTATTTACATTGCAGCACCATGTATCACTAGGCTTTCATCGTACAAACTGACATGCCTCAAAATTGGTATCATACAGTCTGACACAGATTGTGACCAAGATTTTCTTAGACCCCTCTCGTACAGTGTGTGGGGGCCTTAAGAAAAAAGACAAAGAAAAAGGACTCAGTGAAATATGAAGAACTACCAAGACTGGACTGTATTGTAGTTAAGTGCAGTAATGTTAACCAGCCCAGGTGTTTCCTGACCTGCAGCCACTTGTCTCTCTCTCTCCAGTCTCTCTCTTTCCTGCCGCTCCCGCTCCTGTCTTTCTCTCTCCTGTCGGTCGCGTTCCTGCTGTTCCAACCTCTGCTGCTCCAACCTACGTACAAGCAAACATCTGTCAGCGGCAAATATGTATAAACATGCTTGAAATAAATCAGTGTTTGGCCGGATAGGATGGATATAAATTAAGCTGAAAGTTATATTTGATTTGGGTGTTGTGATTAGACAGGTTAACAATGACCAAAGGGGCACAGTGGGCAATGCCAGCATTTAACCATCCCCAATTTAATGTGTAAATGTCCTGCAGATTAATGGATTATTTATGCAGTCATTGTTTTTTAACAATTCTGTCTAATTACGTACAGTATTTGGCTCTTGTATGGAGAGCTAAAAATCCGGATTTGTATTCAATATACCGGACTTTGATAAAAGGATGGGAGATGGATTTCACGTCTTCTGATTAGCCTACCTCTGAAAAGTCAGCAGCTGGACAGGGTGGCCTAATTCAAGCTGCCTCAGTTCAGTACTGTTCCCTCCCTTCCCTCCCCTCTCCCCAAACACATCTGCCACTCACAACAGCCATATACAGAACAGCACACATACAATTTACACATACACTCACTCAAAAAAGCACTGATCCACACCTATGAAGGCAATCATACACACAAAAGGAAATGGGGAGGTTCATTTTTTTCAAAAAAATTTAAAAAAAAAACAAAACAATTTTAAACTAATGAGTACTGTGAACTAGCATTCATGCTAATATCATCCACCGAGACCAGCATCTATCCCAGATTTTAAAGGTTTTAATGGCTCCCTAAGCCACAGCATGTCCGCAGCCACTGGGACAGTGTCTCTTGACAGACACTCCCTCTGACCAATCACAAAACCTCCCCAACTGTGCAACATATCACCTTTTAGTCTAAATGAGGTTAAAAAGGTTAATGCCTAGTTCATGCAGGCATGCACGATGTCGCCACAATGGGTTTTGCTGGATGAACAGATAGATGGATGGAGAGAAGGTGAGGTTGATGTGAGGGTTTTCGGCCTCGCTGCCTTTTTAACCTTTAACCTGCAGGGGCTGACTGAGGGTTTAGCAGTGTCAGGCTAATGCCACCAAATCCTCTACATATGGGTGTGTGCAAGACTGTGCCAACAGGACTACTGTAAAGTCAAGACAGCTTGACTTGCTATTGATTGTTATGCAACTAAACCCAGAGGATAGTCGGCTTCTTTTAGGAACATAAATTTCACATGGCCCCAACAGCCAAGTTGTCAAAATGGCAAAACAACTTGCTTCCAAAGAAAATCTACTTTTTAAACAAATACGGACACTGCTCATCTCTGGTTCAGAGGACATCCCAAGGGATTCACAAATAGAGTGTGGCCAGAGATTTATTAGAATTAGCGAAAATAAAGGTGGGTAGCATTTAGAGGAGGTCTGAAGGTACCTCCGCTGTTGTTCAAGCTCTTCTGGAGACGGACCATTTGACACCGGGCGGGGGAGGGTTGCATAGCCTGCCAAAACACAACACAGAAAATATCCTTGATACAAATAATAAAAAAAAAAGATTAAAGAACATGGGATTAGACTTTGCTGTGAATGGGTTTAACTGCTCTTGAACAATCACTCGCAATGTTTGTGCTTTTATTGCTGCACATGCTTTTTCTATCCATGCATTCGACTGTACAAAGTCTGAGGACTGTTTAAGCAGTCATGATGTGACAGAGGGACAAAAAAGCAAGGTGTAAACGAATCAAGAACTGGACCCTTAAGGCGTTTCATGATCATTTTTTCTTAAGACTTTTTTTTGGCTACCGTTTTTACCTTCAAAATGGTTTGTTATTTTGTTCATGCTTCAAGAGCACATCAAAGGATACGATTTTATTTAAATAATACACCAGCTGGTGTAAACAAACAGAATCATAGACTCAGAAAATTACAATAAAATAGATAAACTATGAAAAAATAAGAAAAGGCACTTTACAAAGACTTTTACAGCCAGTTATAATCACATTTTTATACAATGAAAAGGGGTTTTAATTCTGCAGAAAACATTGGAATAAGTTTCCAATAGCTGCGACATGGATTAAGGCAGAATATCAACAGGTTTTATGAAGGACAGTCAACAGGAGAGGACTTCAGTAATGGCATGGGGAATGAGTAGGTGTTTATATTACCATAGAAAACTATTGTTACTTTATACTATGTGATCTGAGTGAGAAAATTAAAATTCAATTAAACACTGCATGGAAAATGGAAAAAGGGTACCAATCTTGTACCGATTTAGAAAACTAGATAATCTATGATGTAGCTAAGTGTGTTGATGTGACGGAGTATGTAACCCAATTACCTGCGTCTGCCATGGAGGTGAGTACCTCCAGAGCGTGAGCCATGCCGTTGGCAAATAGAGCAGCGTCCTCCTTGCTGCCAAAGTTGAGCCCCCACACCTGACGGGCATCCCGCCACTGGTGAAAATTGGGTGTGGCCTGGTTATACTTAAGACCTCTCACGATTGGACAGTTTATAACCACCTGGGGAAGAAGAAGGACAGATGATCAATACAGGATTGCTTTTGGCAGAGCTGGTGAGCAAAATTAACACTTCTGTGGCTTTTTGTCCATATTTAAACAAGTGATGGCAGTTCTAATGATCCGATTTTAAAATAGAAACCGGAATCCAAAACTGCTGGTCAGAAGTTAAATGAAAGGGTAGCTTCTATGAGGTGGATCCTTCACTAAAAAGCTGGAAACACTTTGTAAAATAAAAAACCCCACAAATCCACATCCCTGCTTGTGCATAAAATTTTAGTGTCCACTTTATTTTTGTCACATTATCCAGGTTTATATTCCTCCCAGCAGGTGGCGTGAAGCCTATGAACCGGGAAGAAAAAAAATGTTCTGGATTTGAGCGTTGCCTGAATGTGCTGACGCACCATTTCACTATTTGTTTAACAGCCTCTGGATTCCACAGAGCAGACAGGAGGAGAGGAGACCCTGTCAGGGTGAATATCACAGTGGGCAACATGTACTGAAAAGAGAGGGTAGCAAATTCAGCAGCCACTGCAGACAGTGATATTCCTAAACTTTCCACAATCCTGCCAAAAGGCAAGGAAAAATAAAAGGATAAAAGGAGGAGCTTTTTTTTAATCTTTTTTAAGTGAAAGAAAGCAATATGTCCAAAGAGCCTGAACGCCCGCAGAAAAACCTTAATGCCAGGGTTCCACTTGTGTTTTCAGTGCAGTTTAATCATCCACTTACACCAGGATGCATAAAAGAAATTGGAGAGACTAGCGTAACATTTGCGAAAAAGTTACTTCATATGCAGACAATCAGAACAGGGGGAAAAGGGGAGAACATGGAAGTACAGAGAAAATATAGCCACCATATATTCTCTCTCATCAGCTCCCTGCTGCTGTCATTCACCAACATCCTAAACCAAGTTGCGTGTCTCCATCAGATACAAATATAGAGTCCTTATTGGGTATCGGGCTTCTCCCTAAATTGTAACAGGAAATTGTTCAACAGGCTAACTATCTCACAGGAAACATCATCCACTTTCAGACTGTCTCTGGGGAACACTTTAGAGTCTTGAATGTTTAAAGAAGGAGAGAGACACTGAGGCAGCAGGGAGAGCGGGGGTGTAGTCAAGAATAAACCCACCCAAACTCAATTTACCCAGCTTTTTCATTTAGAACCTGCCCACCTTTATCTGATGATAACTGGTGAGTCATAATCTGGTGATAACATCATAGGGCCAACATCAAAATGAATGCTACATGTTCAACAAAAACTCATCTTTAGGTCTGAGTGCCTTAATCTGTATCCACTGCCGGTCCACATAAGGGGTTAAGCGAAAATTATAAAAACAAGCACAACACACAGCACGGGCGTGCATTCTTAAGACCACGGCTAATTCAAGGCACACTAAATTAAATTCTGTGTGGTGTGGCTGGGTAATATAACTAAAAATATTATCTTGCTATTTTCAAGCTTATGACAATATAGGATATACAGCTTGATATCAATGTATTTTTTCTGAAAATAGCTTTACAAATTTTTTCAAGGACCAGTACCAAAATAGAATTTAAACACAAGCTTACGTTCAAATTACAGTCATTTTTTTTTCCGTTGAGGCAAATGAGTCCAAGGCAAAACTGTATGAAACCTGGTTTTGGCTAAATGGCTGCAAAGTAAAGTTAAAAATGGCCGACACTTGAAATCATCACAGCGGGTTGTACACAATCATAACATGTACTCGGTTTTGTCTTGCGGCTTCCTCTAAAACATCTGTAGAGTTATTCTTTACACGTTCTCTCATCCACAAAGCACAAAAACACTGGCAGTAAAAACCAGCACTGACAAAAACAAACAAGCGCACGGTCAAGGTGAGAAATTTCAGGAAGGGAGGGACAATAAATCCAGCTCACCTTACCCTCTCTCTCACTCTCCTACCTTCACAATTCATGATCGAATGAAATGAAATAAGCCTGCAGAGATGATGCGTTCCTGCCCCTGCTGAAACTCTGAACTCTGGTGTAAATGTGCAACAGGCCACCAGTTTATTGTTATAGCAGTGTCAGGCAATTAAAGATATTGCTGGGACACTGTCCAGGCCGTCATTTATGCATCAAAGTAAATAATTGACCAAATGCATGCACATAAAAAGCTATAAAATCATAGAGCAATGGACAATAATGCCTTCTATGGTACTGCTGATAAAACGACTAGTACATATAGTATATATTCTCTACATAGTAACTAAGCCCTAGCGTGTGTTATCAGATAGATAGTGATAATGTGAATGAATGGGGACATACAAAGGGACTGTCTCACACTTACTTGCTTACTCATGCACCCTTAGGAGAGCACAGACGCCCACAGGCCATATGACAGAGACAAATGAATGAGGTACACACAACCAAATACTCTCACCCCAGAGGCAAAGTCAGTCAGACACACCCCCCCCAAACACACAAAGTTTGTCAGACACACAGCATGCCCAAACCTGGCATATTTACCTGCTGGTCTGTCTGCATCTTGCGTCCCACTATCCTGAAGGCATTGTTGGTTGGGTTGTGATAAATCTGGACTCTGCTGAAGGTCTGAGGTCCAGCGCCTGCCGGCAACCACTTCTTATTGCCATCATCATAAATCATCACAGTGGCCCGAGCCTGGCAAATACTCGACTCACTGGAAGAGAAAGGGAAAGACAGAAAGAGACTAAATTAATATGCAGGACAGTGGGGGTGAGTCTTGAGAGTAAGAGGATCTTGCTCAGGATGCAATTAGTGAAAGTGAAATTTGATTTGGTATCCTTTCAAAAGGGTACTGGCAACCAAGCTTCACATTTTTTGCCAAAAACAGTATGAACAAATCTCATTATATCTATAGAGGCTTTAAGAGTTGCATCATTTCCTGTGCTTGTCCAAGCCTGCACAACCCAACACATCTCCTCCTTGTAGCCATGAAGAGGAGAAAGCTTTTGTGTAAAGCGTGCATTTCGGAGCAGAGACTACTGGCAACTGCATTTGAAAGTACAGCCACAAAAATTACACCGCAAAGGTTTGTGGGAGTAACTGCACACTCAGCTAACAAATGTATAATTAGGCAATCTTTGTGGCCGTTACCACAGACATTTGGTGTATTTTTTCTGACGACAGCCCTGAGAATCAGTAGAGATTATTAGATCTTCATGGATATACAGTATCTAAGAGATGCTGACAAAGATTCATTTCTTATCCATTTTGCCATATAAGTGTGACAAATAATGTCAAGTGATGTTCTTCAACTTCATTTTTGCGGAATCCAACAATTTGACACTTATGTACACATATAAATTCAACTATTTTGCAATCAATTTATGCTCCATTTAATGAAAAATGACATATCATATTACAGTCTAAATGTAATGCGAGACCTGCCTTTTAAAATGTTTAATATGGAAAAAAGGTCACAACTTAATATTATTATTTTACCAGTTTGAAATGCTATCGAATTATGGCATGTAGTGTGAACTGCAGCTGGAACGGAAGAAGCAAACACAAGGGGAGTTGAGGAGGAACTGGAGACATCACATGGACAAATAGATCAAAAATGCTCCATTATAAACAAACCATTTTAGAGATCAGAGGCAGTCCTTCCAGACTAGCCTGGCCTCATCTCGTCTAACCCACATTTCCACAATGCAGGATGCTAACATACAGTATTATAACAGATCAAAGAATATATGCTGAGTGTTGCTGATGGAGTTCTCAGTCATAGCGAAATACACCAAACTTTCTGGATATATCATCGTAGTAACTAAAAAACAAACAAAAACAAAAAAAACAACAAAAAACATGTTTTGACACATATACAAGAGGTTGGAAGTTAAAGACCAAGAGAAAGAAAGCAATCAAGTGTTGATTTGAGAGGAGAAAAAGATTAGTTTGATCCCAAACAAGATGGACGGCCAGACAACAATGGAGGCTGACAAAGACAGGAAGTTGTGCCAAACTCCGCCAAAGAGGCGAAGCTCTGGAATCTTCCACCTGCTCTACATCAACCTCCATCTCCACATACTTTGTAAGAAAAAACAGCCACATGTGCTTAGAGATCAGTGACAAAATATTTATTTATAGCTCCATGCAGGCAGAATACACACGAGGTACAACACATTCAGGAATGCCTGCACACATGCAAATTTGTTTAGCAGAGCTAGAGCCTGCAGTGTGTGCATGTTTGCATTTCAGACACTGAGATCTTAAGATAAAAAAAATCTTCCTTGTAGAAAAGAATACACACACACACACACACACACACACACACACACACACACACACACACACACACACACACACACACACACACACACACACACACACACACACACACACACACACACACAGCTTTATACCACAACAAAAGGTGCCCACACAAATACCTAACACATAAAATGTTTGCAAGATTCTGGTATATACAAATTTCAACAAGAGCAAAGTAACCTGGTGGCATTTAACTCAATATCAGTCATATCATTCATCTATCTATCTTTCTATCCATCCAACTTGCTTCTGCTATATATTGCATAGCCTGGGTTGCCAGGAAATGCTTTAAAATTAGAGGTTGTAAAAAATGTTAACATTTGTTTATGATTTATTACTGCACTGATCGGCCTTAAAATATGAAAAGATCGTTTTCACATCCACGTGTGCAGGCGGTCCAACCTACTACAAAAGAAAAAAATACAGGAAAGAAAAAAAAAAAAAAAAAAAAAAAAAAAACAAGTGCCTAATAAAAACCCTGCTGTGAGTACAGAGGGTAGAAGAGGACACAGACACAGAGAAACAAAGGTGGCTGACTGTCAATTCCTATTTTTTAGCCATTCCTCCCCCTCCTCTCCTTATTTGCCCCCCCCCCTCGCCGTGCTCTCCCTATAGTCCCCTAATCCATCTCTTCCACCTCTCCCTCCATCTGTCCTGCCCATGATACAATCTGCTACTTCCTGTGACACAGCACCAAAGCCACAACCTACTTCCTGCTGCCAGCACTGCCTAATAAGGACTGCTTCAGCCTGAACAAATCGATGTGCGCACTCTCACACTCTCTCGCTCTCACACACACACACAAAGGTCGCGTATTTTCTTTCAAGTTGATAACATTTTAATTGAGTGCATGTTAACTGGAAGTTATATTTTCACTTCAATACTGACAGGAAGGCTAAATGAAAGAAAGGAGAGAATAATAAGGAAAAAGGTATGATTTGGTGAATGACTAAGTGTTTAGGATTTAGGACTTTTAGCATGAACTGTAACCTGTGTATGTAACAGATAGGAGTGGTTTACAATTTCGTAACACATCAGATTGACTGACACCAAACCCAAAGCTAAGAAAGAAATGTGTTATCTAAACTTCTAAACACCTTCTTGTGATTGCGTCATTGGGCACACGTCTTATTATAATTGTGCCCACAGTGAATGTCATCTCTCTCCTCCATGCTTTATGGCAACCTGTAGCTAAGGAGATTATCACAGGTGTCTTGCACTTTACTTATATATATTTCTTATATATACTTTTTTAAATAATACGTTCAAGTAAGTTGTGTATCTGAACTTTCAGGAGAAATACTTTCAGGCAGAAAACCCATCGTCACCCATCAGAGTCCTGCAATGAGACGGGATCTAATCTTAGACAATGTTTGGACAGGTTAAAAGTGCCTAAACTAAAAATGTTTCTGTACGTTATGCATTTTGGTCGATATGTTGTTACAGGATGTTTGTGACTCACAAATATCAATATCTGTACAGATCTCAAAAATCCTATATTGTTTGAGCTATAATACTAATATAGCAACAGGATCAATTTTAAAAAAAAAGTTCAATTGATCAATACAAAAAATAATATAAATCTTCAAAACAAACAAAGCAAAACAATAAACACATGTACCCCAACATCAATTTATCATGCCTGTATATCCATAGCTGAAATATATCTGCTCCATTTGATCAGATACTTTTGTACATTATTGACCATCCTGTATGACACTTTTTCCTCAAGAGAATTTGTCGTCCACTCATTATTGCTATCGTTGTCCAGTCTTTAAGTCCTGTAGAAAATCTGCCAAATCTTCAAAATTATGATTTTTAATTCTCAGTTTGACGGGATCTCTCAAAGTCTCTGTGGACGTACATATCCCTATGGATTGTTAGGGCAGTATCTTGAATATTTGGCTTTAGTATTTGAGCTGAGATGAAAGGGAACAAAGGCTACACATAAGTAACATTTTGGTAACAGCATATTAAGAAAGGATTTTTACAAGGGAGAAAAGGCATACTGAAAAATGTCAAAGCATTCATGGTGGCCTTTAATCCTTCGGCAGGTCTGTCCATTAGTCACTTCAAACCGGTGAAAACCCCCCTTGAGTGGATGCCTTCTTCATCAAATACAGTACTACGGCATTCTCTGATCTCATCTGCATCGAGCATGCTGTTGATGTGTGGGGCAGATAGGGCTTGTGGGAACTGGGAGGGGACAAAGACCCAGGACTGGGAAATGGATGCATATTTAATGTTAGAGAAAGCAAGGGCTCCTGAGTGAGACTGAAAGTGAGCAGATGCATTATTGATGGAACTACGAACACTGAAACTCTAAAAGCGTGTGGCACACACGCATAAAGACTTGCACACACCTGCACACCTGTCAACCTGCCAACACGTGTGTCCATGTGTTGACCCGAGCCCTCGAGGTATAAAAGGCTGCAGAAGACTCATGGCTGGGTTTCACTGCACTGTGTTTTAGTACTGGAATAAACGACAGCAGGCGTGGTCATAAACCATCTATTCCTGTCCTCCTTCAGACGAAGACCACCAGTCCACTAGTGAGGCCATGGACACCGGCTGTGGAGCTAAGCTAAACTAAGTGACCGGTTGACTTAAGAGGTTTTCTCTTAAGCACAAATAGGTCACTGGCTGATGCTCTGGGAGGGATTTGATTCACCAACCTTTAAAATACCTCAGGCAAAGGACTACAACACTTCAGCATGTGTAAGTGACCACCAGGATGATTTGCAAACTGCACGTATACTTTGAAACACGCTTGAAAACTGAATCCGGTCTGTCCTCACTTGACATTATTACAGCCAGAGTGAGTTCTTCATCCCTCTGTGGTTCTTTGGTCAGTGAGGGGTTAACAGGAAACCGCAATGCACGGCTGGGGCACATGTTCTCTTGGAAATGTCTGTATAAGGTTGTGCTCTCAGAGCTTTTCCCCAAATGTGCTGGCAAGTACAGTCAGGCCCTGTGGCTCTCTCTCTTCACTCCTCTTCCTCCTCCTCCTCCTCTTACCTGACCCTCCCACCACACTCATCTGCCACTCTTCTCTGCTTCCTTTGCCTTTATGTCCGAATCAAACAATTTAACCAAGTATAAGATCTGTAGGGAGATGCCTCTTGGTGGCATCCATGCATAGATCTCTCTCTCACATAATACTGCAGTATATATGGTTGCGGGGATAAGCAGGCCTTACTTACAGCTTAAGAATAACTGAGCACAGATAAATTCCACATTTTCCACAATGTGGAAAACAGATTTCCACAATTCCACTGTGCATCATGAGATAGTTTTACTAAACACAATGACACACATGAAATACAGACATCAGTCCTGGGGCTGAGACAAGACTGACTGAAGTTACACTAAGTAGAGTAATATCATTTGTCTCTGGCTCATTGTCCCTCCGTATTCGTCAGGCTTCTTTCTCCTCCCGGAGTTCCTAATACCACTTTATGAAAAGACTTTTTTTTGCCCTCACAACTACAGACGACAATTATTTTTTAATGATGTTCAGGCTTTTTGATTTTTTCTGGCCTTCTGGAATAAATGTCCTTCTGTGTGGTAAACAAGCAGCAAATAGAACTGAAACCCGCAGGAGTAACTCATGCAAAACATCTGGCAAGCTACTGCAATACAAAACAATAATAGCCATGCAGATTTACATGACATCAGTACGAGAATGTTTCTTCACAGCTTTGAGAATTGATTCACACGGGACTCCCACCCAAAAACGAAACATAAGATGTGGAACAGGTGTCCCATTCTGATTAGTAAACCTTAGATGGCCGTGCTGCACCCTAAATGAGTAAAGAGTGATTCACTACTTATTTTCTTCCTTCCCTGCTGCAAGAACGTGGCATTAGAACCAGACAGGGAATGACAATAAGTCATTTAATAAACCCTGTGTGTAACTAAACCACTTCCCCTGTCTCCTTTACAGCCTGATGAAAATAGAGACCACATTTCACAGATAATAGTGACACATGATAAATATTGATATTAGGGAAAAAAAGGCATCAATTTAAATACCCCTACATCATGTGGATAATAAAAATGTTTTATACATGTTTTTCCAATAGTAATTTACAGGTGAATTCCTCTCTCTTTTTGAATGTTATAGTCAACTGAAATTATTTACTGCAGAGTAAAAAAAGTGATTTTTTTTTTCCAGCCTATCAGCACGTTTTTTCATCTCTCTCTTGATCTAAGAAAATGAACACAAGGGCTCATAAGATTACTGTGACATTAAGGTGGATACATTCATTGTGAGAACTCATTCATAAGTCAGAAGTGAAACTCTCTCTTTCCACCACAGCACCTGAGTGGTTGACTTGAGAGAGCTGGGGAAGTCATGTTTCAGAGAGACACACAACTGCAGACAGGAGTGAGAAAAGGAAGTGTTACTGCAGTTGAAAAGAGGCAACATGGGAAAACTCAGCATGTGCCAATATGTGAATGCACCTCTGTATACAATGCCCTGAAACCCCAGCTGCACAGTTAATCAAGTGTGGAATCAGAACTTTTTCTCTTTAGTCATTTCTTAATTGCAAGAGACTGAATTATCCTTTGTAATAAGGGTTTTATGGAAGCTTCTTACTTCTGCAGCTTTGCAGAATAAAGAAGGAAAAGGACATTTTAAAAAGCTTGTTAGTATACTGCTTCCTCATTACTAACACTGAACTGAGGTCATGATGGTGGTAAAGTACTTGACCTCTGATGCTGACTCGGACATGGGGAGCCCACACAATAGCCTGTTGACGCTGGGCCTGGTCATCTGACAGTACACTGTCCTCAAACCACCCTTGGGCCATGTATATGGCTGTTAGTGACGTTTGGCTGGGCCCACAACACTGAAATCAACCTCTCTGAACCACATACATCTAATGAAAACAGTTTGTTACACACGTCAATATTCAATGACTGGCGCTGACTGCATTAGTTGGTGCCAGATAAGCTTTCAATTTGCAAAGTACAGTTCCTGTTTTTAGAGACAGCTGCTTCTTTACTTCAAATATGAGGTGGATGGAGAACACAAAAAGGTACAGCAATCTAAACACAAATGCCAATTATTTCTGAGGATTCCACCGGATGTTGTTGCATATGAGAAAAACAAACGTTTTCTCCTTGCTGAAATATCCAAATACTTAGCAATAGCCTTTCAGGGGACGGAGACAAATACGTTTTCTATGTAATACAATTAATTTTTTTTTTTTTTTACTTCAAAAGCAAATTGGAAAGCAAGTTGTTTCTCTCTAGTCATCCTGCCACTTAAAATAAAATAAAAAAAACGTTCAATAAAAACTGAAAAACCTTTAGACTAAGGAGAGGGCTGGAAAAGTAGATCTCGGCTAGCCATCCTTTGCCCTATTCTTCTGCTAACTTCACTCCCTCCCTCTTTGTCCTTTTCCTCATGCCTGTTTCTTCTCACACAGGTCCTAGCACGTTGCTAAAAACACACACTTGCTGTAGGCTACTACTTTCTGCCTCCATGAGTCAGCCGCACAGAAAAAAAAGGCACCCAGGCTATCACAGCTATTCTTAAACTCTTCTTCTCAATATGTTTGTCTGAATCGAGTCAAACGTCTCCAGCTGAAACTCCTCTGCAAAGAAAACCCCTCAGCATTCTTTGAACACTGACTCATCCTTTGCCTGGCATCGTTTACTGACCATTGTGGAAAAGTTGAATAGACGAACTTTCATTTTGTTGACCACTTCAAGAGTTGAAATGAATTCCTTCCTGCTTCTGAGGCAGTGTAGGGCGGGCGGGTGTGTGTGTGTGTGTGTGTGTGTGTGCGTGTATACAGGGGGGTGAAAGACTGGCACACTCAATGCCCATATTTGGAACCATCTCACCTCTGTCCTCCTCACTGAGCTCAACTCCTTTTACAGGTTGGAGCACATCCTCCTCCACTCGAGCCAAGGAGGCAGGCGTACTTCCCAGATGAACAACAAGCCACTGAGAAAAACTATGCTGCCCTGACTTGTACTCTTTTCCTTTGCACTGAAGAAAGGATGTCTTCACTCAACTCTGAGCCCAAAGTTGAGTAAAGAAAAAGTTGAGCAAAGGAATACCTTTCTTATATTTCCCAACTTCGCACTGACATTGAGGCATGAGTGCGCAGACCTCACATTAGTCTGCTTTGCAGATAGTGGCTACTTAGATAATCCTCCCTTTGGCCCTGCCAATTTTTGGCCAGCTTGCACTCCATCCACTCTGCTCTGTGTTACCTCTTTTTAAAAACCACCCACCCTTTCTTCTCACATGTGAAAGCTTTGCGCTAATGACAAACAAGACCTGTTACTTGATAACTGAACAACCCTGGGATAATTATTTGCAAAAGCCAAGCAAAAAACAATGAATAAGATGGACATACATGACTGTGCAAAAGTTTTAGGCATTTCAGATATTTAGTAGTTGATTAATCAATTAGCCAATCAACAGAAAATTAATCAGCAACTGTTTTGATCATCAAAATAATCATCTTTATAATTGTGTTTTTATAATAATCGTTTCTCAAGAAACCAAACACTTACTGGTTCAAACTGCTGCTTTTCCTTGTCATATATAACAGTAGACTGAATATTTTGGGTTTTGGACTGCTGGTCGCATAAAATAAGCAATTTCTAAACATATCCTTAAGGCAATTTACACTATTTTCTGATATTTTATAAACAGATCAACCAACCAATTTAATTGAGCAACTAATCAGCAGCTTGATCAATTATAAAAATAATCTTAAATTGCAGCCTTAATGTTTAGACCCTTATCCATCGCGGAATACCATCAGGGAGGCATCTGATCAGTCCCAATTTCATTCTACAGCATGAGACAATGACCCCAAACACAGAGCCATAACAAAAGTAATAAAGAACTATCTTCAGAGACAAGAAGAACAAGGAGTCCTGCAACAGATGGTATGACCCCCACAGAGCCCTGATCTCAACATCAGCCAGTCAATCTGGGATTATATGAAGAGACATTGAGACAGCCTAAATCCACAGAAAAACAGAGGCAAGTTCCCTAAGATGACTGGAACAACCTACCATTATTTTTTGACATTATTTTTCAGAGCATTTTCACATTACTTATATTACTGAAAAACGAATGCGCAGTACTGTATATAAATTGTCCAGTCCATGTTTGTTCCGTTACTCACTGAAACTGTGCATAAACAGCACAAAAAACATTCTGGCCCATAATCACCCATGACTGAACAGTGAGCACAAATATCTTTAACAAAATGATAGTCCTCTTCAGACTACTCAATTGATCTCCAAATCGGGTTCCCAAACTTAACTTATGCCACACTGAAAGGCCAGACTGCTGCTCAGACTCCAAACGGTCAGAAAGGGAAATACTGTGAGCTTTGTGGAGCATCCCGGGCAGCAAAAACTGTTTTTGTAAACAAGATTATGTGCATCACTATTCATGCAAAAAAAAAAAAATATCACCCATGCAGAAAATGGCTCAGTCTTCAACAGAACAGGTTCTCCTTTCCAAGCCTGTCTTTCTCGGTTTAGTGATAAACCTTTAGTCCATATTGGGTAAAACTCTCCTGAGGGAATAATATACTTCCTTAATACCCACAGTTTAAGTGGTGTCTAATGATAATGTAAGGAAACTGCTGCCTACCAGACCAGTAAAGCAGTTACTGGGTTTCCTCCAGTACTGTTTTATCTCATACAGCTTTCTTTATATCAGCAACCCCTATCATCCCAAAGAAGTCAAGTTAAGATCTGAGGACCTGAACACTAGAAATATTTAAGATGGCTGACAGCATAAAGCAGCTTTTATGCTTCCTGGCATCCATTACCCTCCATTAAGCAATGGACCCCATAATGAACCCAATGTATCTTTGTGCCTGTTAGTATTGCTGACCATACAATATATCACTATAGCATTTTCTCCCCACAACAAGCTTTGGTTTCACTGCAATGTTAAACCCAGACTCTCCATCAGACGGAATGACGTCAGTCTTGTCTGGCTACTGCTGAAAAGACCACAGGGATGGCAGATGTGCTTTTAACTTCATTTCGTCCACTGTAGAGCTCTGCTCAATTTCACACTGATGATGGCTTGATCTTTGCCAGAAGAGAAGTCAAACAAGCTCAAAATACAGAAACTTAAATGGAAATATAATTTTCAGCATTTATATATGTCTGGTGTTGTGCCCAGTGAGACTATTTCCACTGGTTGGGGTCCAACTGGAGATTTGTGGACGGGATGAAGAATTGGCGACATCATCTTCCTTGATTTTTTTCTAGCTACCTTGCTACATCCATGAAAAATGGCAACAATCATGTTGAGATCAGCATAGCTGTACAGGTTATTCCACAAAAAATATATAACAAATGTTAAATCTAAAATGTTAAGGTAACTGCTACCACAGCTTCGATGAGGACATAAATTGACGTTGGCGGGAGAGATATTGTTTGGTCCACAAAATGTCAGAAAGAAGCGAAAAAAAATGCCAGTTATAACTTCTCTCAGCCCAAGTTGATGTATTATTATAGCTCTTTTTATTCAAACAAATGTACAACATATAAAAATATTCAATTTACTATCAATATATGGCAAACAGAGCATCTAATCCTCACATTAGAGAAGCTGGAACCAGGGAACTGGTTTGGTATTTTTTAATTGAAAAGTGACTAAAACGATTCTTCAACTATAAAAATAGTTGCTGATTAAATTTTCTGTCAATCGACTAAATCGATTAATCAGAGCTGCAGCTCTAGATTGGAAAAAAAAAAAAAAACCTCCAATCATCCCAAGAAATCGGCAACATAAAGCAGTGTGTCAGTCAGTGAAATGAATGAAAAAAAAAAATGGTATCAGTAATCTGTATCAGATCAATATATAATATATTCTTAAAAAAATTATAATTATTGAATTTGTATTTTTAGTTTGAAAAGGGTGAAAAAAAATTAAAATTTCCTATGCTTCAGGCCATGCTACCGTTTATCTAGACAATCCCCAAAGAAATATTTACTTCCTGTTTTCCATCTTTTCCAGCAACGGCCATTAGGACGTGCATTACTTATTAACAGGGTTGTGTGAAATGACAAGGTATACCCTGAGATCATTTAGACCAAGGTAAGTATCCGTTTAATATCTCTGGTTGCATTAGACCAATCAATGAGGACTACTTATTCTAACTGCTTATAGCAATAATGGAAATGTATATACATTTGATGGAGAACCAAGATTTGTCAGGTATTCCAATTACTGAATTAACCATAAGCAGACAACCCCATCTGGTTATTTTATCTACGTAAGGGTTCTCATTTGAGTCTCTGGAAAATGTATATCTCAATAGCTAAGAATGCTGTTCATTTTTGAACAATTTATCAATTATTTATTTTAATGAAACCATTAGTCGTTTAGTTTATAAAAGAACTAAAAACCAAAAATGCCCACCATATTTCCTGGTGCCCATGGCGATGTCTTCAAATTGCTTGTTTTGTCCAACCAACAATCCAAACAGAAAGATATTTAATTTACAAAGATATAAAAAAGAAAAGAAACAAATCCTAATTTGAACAGCTTGAACAAGAGAATTGTTGACGTATTTGCCTGAGAAAGGACTGGTTTATTTGTTCTATAATGTCAATATATGTATACATTTTGATGAAATTGCATGATATACCATGATCTAAGACTGTATCCACATTACTCATTACTCACAATTTACACAATTTTTCGCACGTAACTTCCTGTGTCAAAAGATTCAACAGGAGTTTCAAAACACCAAGCTCACTGAACAGCTACTTAGTATGGGTGAGACATGTCCAACATGCTAGTTAGGGTAAAGGTTACGTTTAAAATAGGTGATCGCTGACGAAACAATACCATACGGAGAAAACATAACAGCCCAGAGGCACAAGTAAAAAAGGAAACCATCGGCTACCACCAAAGAAACTGGATTTGTCACCAAATAGACGATAGAAAGTTTTGTATGTTGAGCAACTCCTGTAGCAAAGCGTCTAATCCAAGAGGCAGGCTGGCATAATGGCCTATTTATGAGTATGAGAGGTGGGAGGACCAAGAGGGGTATAATTGTTCAGGGGAGGGGGTAGCAGTGATTGGGTGTTGTGGGAAACAAACTCACAAGGCAGGACCATTTTAATAATGATGCGCGTGGAGTGATGAAGCACATGGGGCTTTGTGATCATTTAGACACACTGTCAGACCTACTTTACGGCGATGCACTGAGTCTCTTGAATTGCATATCAACAAGCAACTCTTTATGACGTATGAAATAAAGCCATTACTCTTAATCCATTATAGGTAAGAGTTTCCACAGAGTTCCCTCAAATTGTTATTGCTCCTGGGGCACGGGGGCAAGTGTGGATATTAGGATTAATTTGGTTCAAAAACAAATTAAAAAAGGCTGATTATGTTCACAGTAAAAAGAGTAATATTTTCAGGCATAGAGAATGTCTCCCATGTATTCAGGTACAGTTTGCAAAACACAATCAAGGTGAATCACAAATTTGTCAGTCTGCTAAATAGAACGCAGTTTTACAGAGCTCTAACCAAAAAACATCAGCATTAATGTACAAAATCGAAAGTATCTTATAGTACCCAAGTATTTCTCTGCTTAACACTCGGAATATTAAAATAGATTTTAGGGAGTAACAGTGACTGCCCACAAGCTGAAATTCTACTTAGCTTCTGCCACTGATAGCAGACTTCAAAAGAAAACAAAAAACATTGTGCAAGGGATTAGAGGAACAAGTGAAGACTTGAAAAATTAGTATCCCAAGACACTAAACACACAGTGTTATGAACATTACACAACATAGAGTGAAATGGCAGTGATCGCAACACCAATAAGTTTTATCTTGTTATCCTTACATGGACATACACAACAATATTGCTAAATTCTTTAAACAGCAGCTACTGGCCTGTTGGGACATGAGGTCAAAAAGCAGAACATCAGAGGAAGACGATATGACAGCAAAACTGCAAAGATCACTGTTAGAGCTGCATTCCTCTCCAGTTACTGCCAAGGCAGAGAAAAGCTGGAGCCGAGACACAAAGGAGACTGAGGGGGAAGCCATTTCCCTGCTTTTAAGGCTGATCAATAATAAGTTCATGCAAGAGTGTATGGAGAACAGCAAAGGAGCCAAGTTTGGCGTCGCTTCAAGGCATGCAGAGCTTCTAAACTGAGCACAGGGAACTCGTTAGATAGCAAACAGCGTGTTAAGCAGATGCATTACACCTGTCTGTGTGTATTTGCTCACATCATATGCTTTAATTCTTGAGCCTGAGGCAGCCATACTGCTGGCGTCAGACCGGACAGGTCTTATAATCACAGACACCCAGTCAGTGAGTCACAGTGGGAGACGGGAGTCACCTCTCTGACAACAGCAGTTAATCATAACGCAGATGGATGAACATCGTGTGCCTCATAACCCGAGGATATGAACCAACGGATGAGCACTAAAAGTGGTCAGTGGATATAAGGCTGTACGAATGGGATAGCAGGAGGTTTCTATCGACTGAAAATATAAAGGCAGCTTAAAATTGGTATGCATTACTGAACTGCTTTCTCAACTAGGTCAAACTGTTGAACTTTTGACCAACTGACTGCACTTCTGTGTCAACATTTACATTCCACAGGGAGAAATGACAATGAACATCAGTGGAGCTGCATTCCAGTCTTCACCTATTATACAAGGATACATGAACCACATGTCGTTTAGGCCACAATGGAGGGCAAGCAGGAGCAATATCCATTTCAAGTAAGAAGTGCAATCATCAAGCCAGATGCTAGCTAACAATTGCTAGGATAAACTACTTTGAGGGGCAGGATGAAATCTGAATATAGACCCATGGCTCTACACTTTGATGTTTACATAGTTTTTGCTGGAGTCTGATTACTGCAGTGGTCTATGGATGGGGAAGTGTTTCTGAATGCAGCAGAGCAATGTGACAATAAAGCAGTTTGCTTATCTTACTGTATGATGTGTAAGCATTTTATTGTCCACAAAATTGGCAGGAACGTGTACACATGTGTACGTGCGTGTCTGAGAATAACTCTTACACCACAGCTATACTTAGAGGTATATCAGTGAGAAAAACAGATGCCACTCCTTCTACTTTGCTAGCTAAAATCCATATCAAAATGCCTATGTATTGTGTAAAGTATGTTAACACAGTAGTCTTTGCCGATTATTGCATTAACTCAATTAATGGCTTCATTAGCAAGGTATCTTTAATGCACGACTGTGACTGTGGCAGGATATCAGGCGGTCAAATGCCTCTCGTTCTTGCTTTAATCAAAGTTACTATGCAGAAATATGTGAAAAACAAATACAAACCTCGGACCAACCCGTGTGACTGAGCTGAGATATATTGTTACAGAAAGGGCAGCGCAATAAGCTTGAGATAAAGAACTAGTCACACAGGTTATCAGCCCTGCACCACCATACTCTGCTGCACCTCATGGTCCATAATTAAACTCACATTTGTCAAGCTTTGAAATGACAAAGTTGGTCTTTGACACAAGTGGAGTGCCACTCTGTTTAAATGTGAAGGAGTGAGGAAAATGGAAAAAAAAAAAAAAAAGAAAGTCAGCCCAGAGAAGCCAGAGCCAGAAGCGGTGGCCTCACGGCATGTAATTGCCAACTGTGCAGGCTGTGACAGGATGTGGAATTCGTGGACATAAGCTTTCCGTAGAATGATTTTGTTCCACGGTGCAAACCTCTGCACTCCCAGAGGGAGAAGAATAGTAGAAGAGGGGACAGGTTTAATGTGTGTCTGTGGAATGCATGGCATGGTACAAACAGCACATGCATTTGGGGCAGCAGGGTGGCCAAGTGGTTGCTGTGCAGCAGAAAACAGCCCCCTGCATAGGGAAGAATCCACCCTGCTGAAGTACCTTTGAGCAAGACACCCAATTCCCCTTTCACGCGTCCCACAAGTTACCCTCACCGCTGGCCTCGGGGCCAAACACAGTTAGTAACATATCGTCGTTATTTTTGCATAACGGTGGTTTAATCTGGGTACATGCGCATTAACACTGAGCTGCTGCAGCCAAAAGGAGCAAAACAAAAGAATCAACATGGAGTGTTTGAAACAGATACAAAAGTGTGTTGTGGTCATCTGACCTGCTGAACTACGTCGACTTGTGAATATTTTCTTAACGGCGGCCACGCTTGAACGGACAGGACTGGGCTCTCATGACGACCACGCAGTCACGAATACTTTCCGATACACAGACCATCAAGTCAGTCGCTTGCAGAGGTCGCGGAAACCTGCTACAAAGTCTCGTGTGTGTGTGTGTGTTTGTACGTGCGCGCGCGCGCCCCCCTGTAGTTGAAACAACACCGCAACGGCCAGACGCTCGGAGTTATTTCTGGGCGACAAATGCGATTTAATGTGTCGGAAGCAAGTGAGGTGGCAAATAAACTACGAGGCAGGCATTGACCAGTCCGCCTTTGAGAAACTAGTAGCCGACAACACCAAAAAAATGCAGCCGGGAAGCACAATGAAGGTGACGAGATTTGAGCCGTTTTACCCACCTCATTGTTCGGCCAGAGTGGAGCTCCTCTCCTCGTAGTCAAGTTTGGCTCACTTCAGAGCTGAAGACCGGCTCTAAAAGTCAGACTAGTGAAATAAAAAATAAAAAAAACCGAGAAAAACCGGCGACAAAAAAGCGCATCTACACCCGCAAACGGGGTAGCCACCAGCGGGATAAAGAAGTACACCTCGACGATTTCCTGGTTGTGTGAAGCGGGAGAGGAGGAGGGGGCAGAGAGTAGATACAGTAGTGGAGCGGACTTGTCAACTCAAATCACTTTCCCGCATTGGTTGCTACGAGCGAAAAAAAGGTGAGGCCGAGGAGAAGCGGGGCTGAAACAAAACCGCAACTTCTCTTCTCACACTTTGAGTCGGGTTGCCGCTCTGTTTCTGGAGATTAAACCCGTTCGTCTGCGCTAGACTTCCCTCCGTTGGCCGATCGGTCGCTCTGTCGGTAGGTCTTTGCAAATTCATTGGAGCCTGGCCCAACCCGCCAGCTTCCAAGTAGGCTACAATCCCACGTTGCGTTCGCGTGCGCCTCGTACAAAAAAGCCCCAAGTCAAGCGTGTGAGGCATCTTCTCACTTTCAGCGACTCTAGTCTTTGGTGATTTACTTTGGAAGGACTGACATCAAGAACACGAGAAGCAGTGACAGTGGGCAGCAGTAGCAGTACTTGCACTTTACTTGAGTATTTCCATTTTCTACCACTTAATACTTCTACTCAACTACACAGGGAAATAATGTAGTCTATTTTTTACTCCGCTACATTTAAATGTCAGCTGTAGTTACTCATTCCTTATAAATATAGCTTATAAAATATGCTGCGTTGTCATCAAATAAAATACCCAATTGCATATAAGGTAGTTAGAATGAGTTTAACCTCCACCGGCTATAACACAAAATCCTTCTTGTACATTAATATATCAGCTGTAATAATCAAATGATATAATATGACACTCACATAGGCCATTCTTCGTTCTAAAGAGTACTTTTTCTTTTGGTACTTTCAGTATATTTTGCTGTTAATACTTCTATTTGAGTAAAATTATAGATGTAGGATTAGAGTAATAAAGTGTTTTATATATTTATGTGTTTTTTCTTTCATTCAGTACTTCCTCTGCCACTGTTGATAACAAGCTGTTGAAGCAGGCAGCGCTTCATCCCAAGATCATCACCAAACGGGGGTTTCAGTATACTTACCAGTAGGCTCTGAAAACACCTTAACCCAGTTAACTCTGGTCAAATTTCAGTCAAAAACAGAGTAAGCATGGCCTACTTTAGTATAAATAGATAACACAATCTCTTGCTCTTGTATTTTAGGCATTCTAGGTGCTTGAATGTGTGGCCTATTACTGTGAATAGGTTTTTAGGAAGTTTATCTTCTTACACCCTTCTCGAGCAGATGTCACGATGTGCTTTACAATAATAACTATGGTGCAGCATAAAAATGACATACGACTGGAAAGATTAAACTAACGCACACCCAAAACAGGGGGCTCTTGAGCTCACTTTGAAGGTGCTAAGGGGCCGTAGTAACTCAGGAAAGTAGTTTGTTGTCTGCACTCGATGATCAGGCAACCAGTGAAAGGTAGAAATGAACACATGCTTCTTTCTAGACCAGTTAGACAGAGAGGAATAAACTAGTAGTTGAAGGCACCTTTTTTCTGATAGTTTGATGGTTTCTTTAATGAGATTTTAAGAAAAAAGAAATTTTTTAATCTCTTAACATGGCATCTATATCCATGGATACATTTTTTCTTATCATTTGATGCTGCACTTGTGGCAGCGTAGTCATTTGAGCCAGTACCTAAGTTTGCTCACCATTCTAGGAACAGCTAAACATGTTCTGATGTCTCATTCATATGTTTAATACAGCTAGGCACCATATCAGCTAGCTGGCCCCAAGTACTGTAACCACGGGGCTAAAACACACACACCCTCTTCTTTGCATCTTTACACCATCAATAATAAGGTTCCCGAATGGACAGCCCCCCCAACATATCACATTTGGACAAACTGGGGTATCGCAGAAAATGTCTCACACTGTAAATTGGAGTAGGTGCATGGAATTTCGAATAGCACTTAAAGGCAGCATCTCATCCAAGCCAGGGGCCTTGCCAAGCCCTCCACCTCGCCCTGCTGGCTGCCTGGTTTGAAAACGTCAGGTTTCTACTGGCCACTCTGGCTTTTGTGGTAATTCCATAGATAGATTTTCTGTAGCATTAAATGAGTACTGTTTCTTGAGTAAAAAAAAATTAAAACAAAACAAAACAAAACAAATTATTCAAAAGCAAAAAACAATAGGACAAAAAGTAAAAGCAGTGAACTGTAGCGATCTTTTAAACAGCCTCAGTGAAATGCTGAAGTAATAGTTTCTAATCCTGTTAACAATGAATGGAAAAAGAAGAGATGCCTCACATGGCCCAGTTTTCAACACTGAGATTGGTGTACACACTAAAACCACTCCTTCTTCCTAATGGGGACAGAAGTGGAAGAGAGGATGAGAAAGGAATGCATTACGTCTGCATGGCATGTGTAAACATCCAGAAAACCAATATGCCTTTGGTCTCACTACACACACTCTTAAGACATACAAGCTGACTGCTCTGAGCAACTGTTAGTCTGGTGTTTTTTTTAGCCATGTTTCCCCTGTTAGCTCTGCTGTCTACTCACACTATCAAATAAGCCCAAGTTTATTTTCCATCGCTGCAGTTTTTGCACATATTAACACCAGCTCTTGTTTGAGTGTGTGCTTAAACATGTCTGGAGGCGTTTGTGTGATTTGTGTTGACTCATTCTCAAAAAGTTGGCCCTGTTCCCAGAAAGTAGCCTGTAAAGAACTGGAAACAGTCATGCGGTAAATTTAAGTTTCTCCCGCACTCCTCCTACCACAGCTTTATTTCCAGAGCTTGACGTCAATCGGTCAACATCATCCACAGCTGGCAGCCTGACAGAAGGCCTGTTGGACAGCAGCGCGGAGGTCACCATGAGACTTGGAGGAAAGTGGCTACAGCAGGTGTTCAGCGGTACTGTTAAAGGTTTAAACTAAATGAGAGATGTGTGTGAGTGTGAGATGGAGAAAACTGAAAAATGGGAAAAGGGGGACAAGCGGCTGAAGAAGGACAGAGCGGGCAAGATTTTGAAAAGGTGGCTGTGCTTGCTCAAGCAGGCTGAATTACCCTTCCACGTATCTCTCTAACACTGAGTTTGTAGAGAGGCTATTATGTAAAAATTCTGCTTGTCTGCTACATCTTATATCAGAGGGTCCAGGACTTGTTGAAGCACACAGTCCTGAGGCAGCATCTCAAAGCCTCAGCCTCCACTGTTGGTTGAATAGCGGACGAAGAAAGAGAATTATACAACTGTGCTTAAACAAAGGAAAAAGAGTGTCAGTTCGGATCCTTAGCTTGAGAGTAAGTATTAACTATTACAGAGTGTGGTAGTATTTTCAAGGAAATAAAAACCACAGAGAATGTGTCATGTATTTTAACTGTCATTCCATCTTTCTTTTGTTTTTTACTGGGGAGGAATGGGACTGGAGGAGGATAAAATTTGCAAATGGGAGTGAGACACAACTGTTCACTAAGAGGTCTGGGCTGGAGGCCAGCTAAGCAAAGGGCAGCAGTAGGCTTTTAGAGAGAGTCCAAATGACATGTCCTGAAATGTAGGCCTTGAACTCCTCTTCATAGGAGCAAACAGGGACCGTTACACAGTGACAAAGCATACCAGCTTTCCATCCTTAAAGTGGACAATACAAAATGAAATAGTGCATTTTTCTGAACTCAGATTTTCTACTTCTATTTTAATTTCAATACCAGAGCATTGTGCTACTTATCACACGAAAGGTAAATCTGCTTGTGACATATTTTCTATGGTAAATGAAAAAGGCCAAAAAAGTCACTTGCATGTCATATCACATATCTTTAGATTACGTGATGCTTTCCAAACCCGGCAAATGTGTTTCAGTTTTCAGGGCAGGCTGTAAGGCTAATTACAATGAGTTCTCAGTCAAACTAAAGCATGGTCCCTGTTGGGAAACTAGGTACGTTACTTTTATAATCCACTAGATGGCAATATAGCCATAATATATTACAGACAGATACCCGCCTTAACTCAGCAGTGCACTGGGAATCTTCTTCTATCTCTGTGATGTTCCTGTATTTTCTCATGTTGTATAATCAGTGTGAAGCTTTTCTTTTTTTTTTAATCTTCGTTGATGCCTCTCTTGGCCACGTCTCCCTTGAAAAAAGCCACAACAGGCCTCGTAATCGAAGATACTATTAAAATAAAAACCAGCAAAGAAATCTCGTCGTTGGCTTAATCTGTAACTGACAGGTCAGAATACAGAACATTGTGATACCACCTTTCCTCAAGAAGAAGATACTGTTTTCCTAAATGCACATCATATAATCATAGCATCAAAAATCAAACTAGGCATTATGCCTGACCCTTATAGCTACAGTTTGAATTTCAGAGGTACTTTACATTCTTCTGTTACATACATATTCATTCATTTCTACATTACACATTGTAAGTATTTTATGCCTGGTTGTAATATTTTTTAGTTTTGTTTCTGTTTTATGCACAGCATTTAAAGGGATGTCATATTCTCCACCAGCAGCTGGCAACATGGATAAAAAGTCCTCAGTATGCTGAGAATATTGAACATTTTTAACATCCATACAGTGGAGGCATGACAACAAACTCTTACTGACGAAGACAGCGTGATATGGTCCAAAGCTCCAAGCGAGTTCAAGGCCCTTGAGTTGTGATCGTTTTGCCAGCTGCTGTCCCCAACGTCAAGAATGAACTGTCAAGCCCAACATTTAAGTTAGGGAGAAAGAATTTATAGAAAAAAGATCATTGAAAGTTGAAGTTTAATGGCCAATATAAAACAATTTGTGAAATTTGCGATTTAAGAAGGTGATAATGACTATAATTTTCAAATAAAATTATTTTCCGAAATAAGCTACAAAGAGCTTTTGTGGCTAGTCAAAGATTTCTTGGTTGGGTGGGGTTTGCTGGGGAAATTTGGACTCATGACCTGCACTATGGAAAAATAATCCTACAAGGCCACTTAACTGATTGTCATTTTGCCTTATAATAGTCGGTATCCCCAGGTAGAAGTTAGTAGCTTATTTGAAAATAGTATTTTAATTAAAAAAAAATCAGTATAGCTGGAGCAAGTTCAGGCCACTTTCTTTCTCACTACAGCAGTGCTTGTTTGTGAATATGCCCGAGTCACCCGATCCCTCTTGTTTTGGCTGACACTGAACGTGTCATCGCAGTTACTGTCGTTCACACTTCAAGACAGATGTGTGAAGGCAGTGTTTATGTTTGCAGAACTGACACCCTCTCCTCCTGCCCCTGTTCTCTCTAAACCTGGCCTGGCCTGGCCTGGCCCTGACACCCGGACCGTGGCTCTGCTTGACAACAAACCGCGCGGCGGCGGCGGCGGCGGCTCCGGTTACCTGGCCCCCGATCGATGCGCTGCAGGGTGTCGCGTTGCTCGGAGGGTGGAGTATCGACGCATGACCGATCGCTATCATAATCACACTTCCCCCCCTCTTATCGCTTACCTACTAAATAAAACATCTGCCTTCCTGCTCGTGGATCGCTCACAACCCCCTAAAATCTGGAGGGAGTGGGACTTCTTGAAGTGTCTTTGAGATGAGTGAAGTAACATGAGAAAAGATACCCAACATGAGATGATACCCAACAAATGAGGTCCCCAAAGTTGTTTCTTATCGAAGGCATCTCCAAATAGACCCACCAGCTATTTGACAGCACTTAATCCCTGGATGCTGCAGCTCAGAGATGTGATTTCCTCAGCCACACTTTGGTGCTCGCTGGTCATGCCAAACAGTACTGGGGACGGTCTATACTGTATGCTTACTTTTGCAGTCATAATTCACAGCTGGTCCATATGACTAGCACAAGGACTTTTTGAGACCCAGTGCAGAATTTATCTGGGAGTCCAGCGGTGACCACCAGGCCCTAAGCAGGTGCTCTATTTGCCAGATATGCCAATCAGAAACTGAGGTGGGGATCTGTTGGTCAACAGGGTCCTGCACTGCCAGCCGTGAGCTGTGCTGATTTGGGCTCTTTTGTAACTCAGCATAATTATGCTGCAATACCTCTCCCAAATTGCAGACACAAAATACACACAGAAGACAAATAATATAATACAGCGTAAGCAGATACAACATCTCCACACACGAGGGGTCACTGAATGGTTTGATGAGTATGAGCATGATGTGAATCATGTGCTGTGGCCTTCGCAGCCACCAGATCTCAACCCACTCGACCACCTGTGGGAAATTTTAGACTGACAGAAAAACTGTATGAAATTTAATCATTGCAGAAATATAAACTTGCCGTGAGATCAGGCGATAGTGAAACGTTAAGTACAAAGCCATGTTTCAGCTAGTATGAATCAGGCCTTTCAGACAGATCTGGTTTATTATTACAGTGCAAAACCTTTTTTTTTTTTTTTCCTATTTAAACCAAAGCTTCAGTGACAATGTATTCTAGGAGAAAATAGATATCATATTTACATTCTATTCTCAATCTGAATCCCCTACTGTAATCATCATATCAATTCTTTATTTGGTGTATATGAATACAAAAAATGTCTAGATTTATCCAGCCAGCCATATATACTGTAGGTTTTCAGCTGTTTACTTGGCTGGCTGAATGTGAAAACTGTCTTTAAATTATGACACATTAACTCATTAAAATATATTTATTAGATTTTGTTGCAACAAAACACAAATGTAGCCTAGGTTGTAGAACATAAAACTAATAGTAGGGTGAAAGGAATAGTGAAGAGTCAAATGTAAAGCCTTAATAGCATGCCATTACCATTACCTATCATGATTTATTGGTAGTTTGATGTAACTAAATATTTCAAGTATTGCACCAGGGACATTGGATGGTACCATCAGATTATGTACAGTATGCTCCTATGATAAAAAATAAGCTTCCATGCTCAAATGCTAAAAATAGTTATTAGTTGCCTTGTAGAAGTTAATATATATTTAACAGTTTTCTTTTATGGAAAGTGGAAACAGAAACAGAAAACCTGTAATAATGATTAATTTAGTCCAGTATTTAAACTAAGCGAGGAGATGACTCATTAAGGGGCCTCCTGGAGGCCACGGGGCCCTAAACAGCTGCCCTGTTTCCGTATGCCCTGAGCTGCCTATGCAAAAACTTGTCAGTTTTCCAGCCCCTGCATCATGATCTCACTCAAACTTTTATTGGAAGTCAAGATTTGCCTGAAGTGGGAGTACAATAGGTACCATTAGTTTAGTCAGGAAGGTCATAAAAGTTCACTGCATTTCAAATCCATGGCTCAGACTGATTCTTCCAGTGGCTCCGTCCTCCTCCTTCTGACCCAGCAGGCTTCACCTGAGAGCTGTAAATCAGTGAGGCCTTGTTTCCCACACACAGATACTCCACAGGTGCCGGCCTCAGGCATGCTAGGGTTAACAGTGAGAGTAGTAACATCCGATGTCAAGCTGTTAGGACAACAGAATACTGTAGCAGAAGGGAAAGTTTAGGCTACGTCATAGGGATAAATTAAATTTCATGAGTGAAAGTAAGATGCTTTTGTACCAAAAAAAACAAACAAACAAACAAAAAAAAAACTTTCAGGGAGTTGTACTCTAAATATAAGGCCTACAAATAAACCCAGAGCGGATGTAAACACCTATTCAAAAATTGATGGCATTCAGCTTTCCTAATTTTTTTAAATACACATTGCTGTTATTTACTCACACAATCAAAATCCCCTAAACTAAATCTGAGAACACCAAAGAGCAGAAGTGAGGTCCCAACTGTTAGGGAGAAGTAACACGAGACTAGCTGTTAAGCTATTAAGACAATTAACTAAGTGGTCAGTAGGGGCCCAGCGACAGAGAGGAACAGCCTGAAATGGAGAGAGATGAGGGTGTGAAGTGACAGTCAGCACATCTGGTCTCATCAATAATGCAGTAGGCCTTTAAACGGCAGTTTGTCACATATTGAGTGCTGCTGACTGAAATCAAGCCCGACACCTTAGATGCTGTCAGGGGAGAGTGAAAGGGTGACAGCGGGTGTGTGTGTGGGGGGGCAACGGGCAAAAATACCCCCCAAAAAAGGGAGGAAAAAAATGTACAAAACTTTTTTTGGTATGGCTTTCTACGATACATCTGATGTATCGTGTATTGAATGAGCTAGACAAGAAAAATATAATATAAATATGAATGCTGAGTTTATAGTGTTATAAACCTAGCCTTAAATCATGTTTTCATAGCAGGGAGAAACTTAGAAGCTAAAAGCAAGCAAATACCTGCACAACTCTTGAATCTATTCAACAGTTTTATTATTAAAATGAAAAAGACAGAAGACTTTTGTAGACAAAGCAAAATCAGGCATTATTGCGCCTAATTGACTCTCTAAATAGTAAGAACATCATTTTGTTGACATATTTCTGTCTCAACAGTGAAATTAGTGATCCAACAACTAAAAATAAAAAACAAAAACGCTTACATTAATGACAGTCCCCTGCCTACAGATCTTTCAAATCAAGAAAACATAAGAAAAAGGGTTCAGCTAGGCGTCTATTAGCAGTTCATTTGCCTGTGATCAGAGGATTTCTCAGCACGACAATGACAGAGTCGCCCCTGAGGAACATTTTAGAAATATAGCGGTCCTTATTCACGGGCTTAGACTTCTTCTTTCCCTTCCCGCTCTTGGGAACTTCTGTCCACATCTCCTTCACATTCTCCAAGACCATGTTGCAGTGCCTGCAATGGCAGTGAGGATGCAAAGCATTAAAACATAATGCTGCCAATTCAGAAAACAGAATCCCTGAAAAGCAATGGTATATAGAAATGTTAAGAAAATAACCTGTGATTCTGCACAAATATCGGTACAAAGGGGATTGATTTATTAATATTAAAAAAATAGGGTGAGTACTTTAATTTAGTCACAATGGGATTTTTGCAATCTTTTTCCAGTAATTATCCAATTTTTAAAGGATAAATGTAATACCTTTAAAGGCTTCTGAGATCATTAAAAAGGATAAACTTTGTTTTGTTATTTATAAAAACAATCACGTTTTCACTTGAGGGAACAGCCTGTATTATAGAACTCTGTTTCTTGATTCATCAAATGTGTGTGAAAATGCTATTTAAAAAAAAAAAAAAAGTTTACATTTTGATTTTAAATAGTTAGCGCTCATATCTTTGAGACAGCATAATATTTCGTGATAAATAAAGACAGGTGCTAAAAAGCAGTGATTTTAGACTTCTGCATTTGCATAATGTGTCAAGACTACATTATCAGAGCAGGTAAAATCCACTAAAGGAAAGTAAGCTCACTGAGGACACCAAAATTGCCATGGAAAATTCAGATTGTTGATATTAGTAAAACTGTCGTCCCTTTTTAAATACAATAGCATATATAACAAATATAACAACAACAGAATAAAAAATAGATGACATTACAAATCATCTATACTGACAAAAGTAGAACATTTAACGTTTGCTTAAAAACAAACAGAAATCTGACACTGTGCAATCAATCCTGTTGTTTCAAAAAACCAGTGACTGGGCTCCGTACCTGTCAAAAGCCTTGACTCTTCCGAGCAGCTTCTTGTTGTTGCGGCAGTTAATGAGGACCTGTGTGTTGTTTTTGACTGACTGGGTGAGCACAGACAGGGGGCCAGTGTTGAACTCCTCCTCCTCTCGTTTCTGGAGCTCCTCGGGAGTCATCTCTGACTTGGGCTTTGTTAACAGACTCCTGACAAGCGACACGCACACACAAACACAAAAAAATTGATTAATAAATAAGTATGACCAGAATAGCATTTTGGCATTCATATGGTAGGTGTATTGTCAAATTTTGTTTGCTATTACTCATATTATTATTTTAATTAGGACTTTAGTAACTTTGATCTTCCCATTATATTTTCAATTCTTTGATTAATCATTAAGTCTGTGAAATGTCAGAAAATATTGAGTCTAAGATGACAACTTATGAAATTTTTCTGTTATGTTAATGGTTATCCCAAAAGGGCTGAATCGAGGGCAACTGGATTTGGCTGTAGATACCTGAAGACGTTTCAGCTCTCACCCAAGAGGCTCAGTCAGTTTCGTAACTTAAGATGCCATTTTTGCGTAAAAAATTACTAAAGAAATAGTGACAAATGGAGAAATCACACTATTGCTTCATCCTACACCTTTTCAGTGTGTAGAAGATTTTCTGTTATGTTAATGGGCTGTATTGATATTTTTAATATGGCATTGTGTTGGAATTCATTGTCTATCTTGTCCTTTTTATATATATTTTTTTAATTCTGCCTAATTGGTTATGCACCTAATTAGACAACCAAATATATGATCTTTATCTCTACATTTTAATAACGAATATTGTGTTACCACAGACTGCAAGGTATCTAAAAAATGTATAAACTTGGACAGAAAAAAAAAAAGACCATACTAATAAACTGGTTTGTTATGCCCGTAAAACACAGTAACGTGCGACTTTGATCACAAGTGTTTATCAGGAAAAAACTGAAATTATCATCAGAGAATTCAAGCTAATGTCCAAATCACACCAAGGAAGCGTTACCAATAACACAGAGTTAAATGTGGACGGTTTCCTTCTAATTTCAAGGCGGCTATTTATTGTGGATAACTAACAACTTTTTTCTAATACGGTAGAAGCTTGATGTTAGCATTTGGCTAACATATAGCAATGCTATTGTGTGACTTCTGACTCGTAACTTTTAATCTTAGCATCAAAGGAATTTGACATGCATGGATTAGGATTTTTAATTTGTGTTTTTACTTTAAAAGTAACATAGCTCGGCCTGAAAATACACAGCATGATACAAACGACATACAAAGCGTTTATCAACGGCAGCTAACCGGCCTCGCTAGCATTGCTGACCCTCTAAAATGCTAACCAGGTTAGCATCGTAACTACCGGCTGCTGCGACTGAGAGTTCTGGCTCTTAGACTGGAAATGACCATTATCCCAAGGACTGGCTGGTCATCGTGTATACTTACATGGCGACTGATTTATAAAAAAACGTTTTCTCAGGCCGTGTCCCGCTCGTCTCCACCGGTTGCCTTCGTGTCTGTAACGATTCACGCGTGTATAGGGCTACTTCCGGGTCAACTAGTACGCGCTTCAAAGCGTTGGAATAACAACCGGGTTATTCTCCCGAAACTGTATCACACACGTCAAATAAATATAGGTTTATTTTTCTGCATCAATTTGTGTTCATATTGAAGATGCATCTGATGTCTGTCTTGTATTATAGGCTGCTAATAAAGGCTGACAGTGCTGGAAAGTAACTATGTAGTCCCATGTATTAAAATGCTCTACAATTTAGAGGTACTTGCTCAATAGTATCTATATTTTATTCTGCTTTATACTTCTACTCCAATACATTTCAAAGGGAATAACTGTAGATACAATAATTAATCACCATTATAGTTATTTACTTTGCAGATGATTTAAAAAATTTAAGGGGAGAATATAAAGCACAAGATATTTAGCCTATAACCTATAAAATAGATAATATTAGCTCCATCCTGACCTCGATTTACCTCTCTGGGGGGCCCCAGGGCAAAACTTTGTTGTTGACACCCTATTGACCTCCACTGTACATGGCAGTTTCATTATTTCCCCAGACACTCAGAAACCAACCAATGCACTAGAGCTGAAATGATAAGTCAATTAGACAATCAGTTGATTAACAGAAAATTAATTGGCATAGATTTTGATGACATAATAATCGTTTGAGTCATCTTATGCAAATAAAATACCAGCTTTTCAAATGTGAATATTTGCTAGTTTCCCATCTTACATCTTATTTTGTTTTTTGTTTTTACTGCTGGTCAGATATTAAACCGGATTGAATATGTTAACTTGGGCTCCAGAGAATAACTATGGGCCTCCTCCCTCTGTTTTTTTTTGTGACATTTTACAGACAGAAAAATCATCAGTTATTAAAGAAAACAAATGTAAGACCTATTGATAATGGAAATAACTGTTGCTTGTAGCCTTACTGCACTCCTATGATGGAGTAATATGACCTTGGCTGAGGTTTTCTATGTGTTATTTACCTGAAACACAGAAAAAAATAGGAGGAGTTTGATAAAACACAACTTTACAACAAATGAACTAAATATAAACTAAAACAGGCAAGGTTTTGAAACTAGATTTAACACGAGGTCCCTCTACAAGACAAGTCTACATGATGGAGGGCTGTCATAGTTGATATTCTACTTCAGCGGTGCAAATTTCAAACAGATTTACAATTAATTAAATTATGTGGATCCAAACGATATGGAGTAAACCTGGGGCTTTTTGGGGCCCCTTGGCAGTTGCCTGCTTTGCCTGGTTGGTAATCTGGCCTTGATCCTAGAATACTAGCACATTAAAATGCCAGTCACATGTTAATTCATCACTTATTATAAAGATTACAATAGCCTATATGATAATTCTATAACACTGACAGGGTCGATATTGCACTACACAATCTGTAGCCTAGTTTTAATTTTTATACTGTAAGTAATTTATTTTTAGTAAAACAGCATGCACTTTCACTCAATTTTAAATGCAGGAATCTTACTTGTAACAGAATAGTTTTAGAGTGTGATATTGCTACTTTTACTTAAAAAGATCTAAATAGCTATTTCACCACTTCAGGTCGGTGGTAAGGATATTCAGTTGTTGGTCAAGATGAGACCTATGAGAAAGCTAAGACATTGATTTCCTGATTTGTGATCATTTAAAAACAGGAATTCTTCTTATTAATATTCAATTTTAGGGTGTGGGATAATATACACTTTGCATCCCAAAGGTGTTCTACTGGATTCAGATCTGGTGACTTGGGCGACCACTGAAGTACACTGAACTCATTGTCTTGTTCATGAAAACGGTTTGAGACTTTTGCTTTGTGACACGGTGCATTATCATGCTGGAAGTAACCATTAGAAGGTGAATTGTGGTCAAAAAGGGATGCACATCGGTCGGCAGGTTGGGTCCAAATTCTGACCCTTACATCTGCAAGCCTCAGCAAAAATCCAGATTCATCCGACCAGGCTATGTTTTCCCAGTCTTCAAATGTCCTAGGCTCAACAGTAGTGAGCCTGTGCCCACTGAAGCCTCAGATTTCTGTTCTTCGCTGACAGGAGTAGAACCCGACGTGAGGTTTTTTTGAGATGCTTTTCTGTTCACCACAGTTGTAAAGAGTTGTTATCTTAGTTACCATAGACTTTCTGTCAGCTCCAACCAGTCTGGCCATTCTGCTCTGACCTCTCTCATCAACAAGGAGTTTCTTTCTGCAGATTTGCTGCCCACTGGGTGTTTTTTTGTTTTTCAACCCATTCTGAGTAAACTTTAGAGCCTGTTGCGTGTGAAAATCCCAGCAGATCAGCAGTTTTTTTACAAACACTCAAACCAGCCCGTCTGGCACCAACAATCATGCCACAGTCAAGTTCCTGACCTGTATCTGCATGGCTTTATGCATTACACTGCTGCCACACGATTGGCTGATTGGATAATTGCATGAATGAGCAGGTGTAACGGTTATAAACTGCTCGTGAGTGTACATTAACCACATATGCCATTTTCTGTCACAGAAATTGCCGCAGGAAAAGAGATGGCAGAGGGAGCAGCCAAAGTGATACCACAGACCCAACCAGGTAAGTCTTTGTTTTGCTCTTTAACACAACAAAAATGAAGGGAATGCGTGTGTGTGTGTGTGTGTGAGAGAGAGAGAGACGGGGATGTAAGTTACATTATCTACACAGCAGCAATGAGACATTGAGAGATTGGCTTTCTGGCAGGAGACAGACAGACGCCTAGGGGTGTACAACCATACAGTCTATGTGTACAACCCACCCACCTTATTTCCAAGGGTGGCAGATCTACCCGTGGAAGCCGCTTGCTGCAGATAATGGCAGCCTGTGTGCCTTTGAGAGAGGCGAGTGTGCGAGATTGAGATTGGCCTGTGAAATGAGCTCAGTGTGGCATTAGCCTGCAGGTGTTGGGGCTGCAGTAATCTGAAAACACTTTTGCAGTTGCCCAATTAAGAAAGCAGAAATTAATACACAAATATTAAATTACATCCACAAGAAGGAAATAGGACTATTATGAAATAACTGATAATGTGGAGGATTACATTTCAAATGCATTTTATTAGTATGATTATGACCCAAATAATTGCTTTCTTTAGGGATTGTATGAAAATTATTATTTTGAACAAAGCAAGATCCTCCTAACATTATCAACATTTTATTTTAACTCTCCACTTGACTCAGAAAAAACTACCCCCTCCCCAGAAAACTCAAAATCATATTTTTGACAAACAGCAAAATGGTAATAAATAAATAAATAAATAAAAATATTCTCGACCCGTTAAATAAACAGTCAGACACTATACCCTTGTACGAATGAGACCGGTCTGACTGTGTGTGTATAATCAAGCCAATGACATGATGCCAGTGTTGCATGGTCAGGCAGGTTGTTTGCTGTGCTTTTCCAGCTGAGCTATCGGTAAACTCTGCTTTTCTGCTTTATTTGCCCTATTTGGGTTTAGGATCAAATCCATGTCAATTCCGTTTCTCAAAACCGAATAATCAGTCCTATAATGGGATTTTGATGGAGAAAAAAATAAAGCCCTGATACAGAGACAGGACTAGTGTCCTCTACGCATGGCCAAATGCACCGTCATGTCCCATGGAAAGACATCTTTGTTTTTTGGAGTATGTGACCTTTTTTCAACTGATTATTTTTAAAAAAAAATAGTTAATCTTACAAGTTAAGAATAAAATAAAATAGAAATGTGTGATTACAAAAATCAAAAGAAACTATCCTGCTCTGCTGAGAAAAAAAAAAAAAACACAACTCCCTTCTGTGACTTCCCCCTCCTCTCCTTTATAATTTTTTTTTACAGTCCCTTCAGTTTAACTATCAACTTTTTCACTGTATATCGATTTTGGTTACAACATTTCTGACTTTACTATTTCTACAGCCTGCACTTACGCAGCTTTCACCACATGAGCTGCAAAAAAAATAAAATAAAAATAAAACTGGCTTCAGATGCGACAGATATCAGCGACAACTGTTCCGATCCAACTATGTGTGTTAAAGACACAGTGAAACCATATACGAGCCGGGTTGAATTATAGCTCCGTGGTTATTAGCAGAGCTGTCAAAGGAAGGTGGTTATTTATTACACCGACTAACAGTATCTTCTTACTGCTGCCTCGGGGAATAAAACTCCACTTCGCACCAGAGACCTGTTGATTCACAGCTCTGCCCCCCCCCCCCCCACCCCCAGCTCCCTGAGCTGCGATCGCAATTACTCATGCCAGTAATAACGATATAACTATCTTTACATCTATCTAGACTGTGGATTTGCCAACGGTGAAGTTACCGGATCCGGCCCAGTCTGCTTTAACCACAGGCGACGGTGAATGCTGCTGGGGCTCGGAAAAGGTGACGGGCTGGGGTCTTTTGCTATAAAGAGTCTTTTGTCTAACGGAGGCAGCCATCCAGAAAGCTTTCTCTAATCTGTGTCCCCATACAGCAAATCTATTTTCTTTTTTTAATTATTATATTATTCATTTCCGTGTCAGGGGCAGAGGTGAGGGAAAGTTTAACAGGCAGTGATGTCAGCGCCCGGGTGAAACACAAGACAGATCAATAAGATTCAGCGTGAAACGGAAATATGATGTCTACCTGTTGAAGTTAGATCACAGTCTGCACAGTCTGTTTCGACGTGATGTTTCCCCCAGAAGCTTTCAGCTGCACGTTTCAACTGTTTTTGATCGAAATAAGAAAAAGTAGAGGAAAACAGCATTTTCATTGAAGCGGCCTCTATTTCAACATTTTTTGGGGTTTTTGTTTTACTTTAAACAATCAATTGAATCTTTACTCCTGTGGGCTCAAATCTCGAAAGCGAAACATTGAATAACACAGCAAGAAAAACAACAACAACAAAACAATCAACAACAGTACAGGTTTAATGAGGTTAAAAGAAATTACAATTAAAAATGCATTATTTATCGTTAATTACATGCAGGCTAATTCAAAGAGGAATGTCATATTTTTTTGTTGCAACATTAACGAGCTCGAAGACAACACGTGCAGCAAATGAGCGGCTTCTCTGTCATTTCACGCAGTGACTTTACTGCGTACTCTTCCACCTCTTCAAATGGCTTCATTAACACTTTTAGAAATCGGGACTCCTGGACCTTCTTCTCGCCAGCCCACACACTCGGTCATATCAGGCCCAACTCCGTGACTTCAGCAACATTTCGACTGATTTCTAAGGTGTTGGTTAACATGCTGGTTAAAATATATCACTTCGGAAGGAGTGATCATTTCTTTCTTTTTTTTTTTTTTTTTAACTTTTTTTAAAAATTGATTTCATTTCTAAAATGTCATTTTTCGACATTTTGCGGTAAATCATTTTATACGGTGGCATTAGGCTTAAAACAGTGACACGTGCGCAAACATCACTTCATTTTCTATAATGACGAGTGCATACACATATGTGGAAGAGGATTCGTGGAAATCGTGGAGAACATTGTTTTCCAAACGCATCGTTTCAGCCAACAGGTACAAACCAGCTGGCCAACGGTCATTTGACCCTCTCCCTGGTTACACTGCGCAAATCCATATTGTTTTTTACACATTTTTGGAAATGACACGTGTTAGAAGCCCGTGCTTAAATTTTTGTGAGACTCCTACAGATGCTGTTTATGCGTCAGCTAATTTTTAGTTAATCTGACACAACTTGCACAACATGCGCTCTGGTGAAATAATACAAGTCCAGTGCAAAAACATTGTCCATTTCGATTTCAATTCAGATACCTAAACACAAAGAATTTATTAGGCAAATATTGCCGGACACTTTTCATTAATCGGGCTTCCGATTAACTGGAGAAATTCCAATTTGCAGGTTCTCTTTTAAGTGTGATGTTCCGGCCGTTTACTTGCCATCTTTGTTCATCTCAATTCCACAGTAACATTTGAAACCTTAAATATTGGGTATTTTGACTGCTATTTTTCTATATTCCCAGACGAAGGAGGGCTTGAACTGATTTGAGGGCAACAATTTGGAAAGTCATTAAAGCATCCCCCGAGGTCTGAGTGGCGGCTCTTGGATAAAAACTGTCCCGGAGACGTCCCGTTCGTTGCGCACTCCTCTTGGCTCAGACTAAAAGTTGCAGCACACGGCATTTGATGCGAGTAAAAGTAGCTGGCTTGTCCGGAGATCACGTTAAAGGAGCACGGATCCGACAGCGGCAGTGTGCACGCGGGGACGGATGCGGAGAAAGCGGTGCAGGCAGTGCCAATCTGGTGGCGGCGGGATTGAGCGCAACTGACTCCGATGTAAGACATCTCCTGGCGCGTCTGCAAGAACCGGTCGGCGTCTGCACTCAGCCGGGACCGCTGTGAAACAGCCGATGTGGCATGGGCGGAGATGCGCGGACGGGCACTCAGATAAGTCCCTGCGCCAAGGTGGGGGCGTACTGGTGTTTGTAGAGGCAGGAACGGCGGCACCGGCCAGTAAAACGAACCCGCCGCGGCCAAGGTCAAACTGGTAGCAGTGCCAGAGGACATCAGACGACCTCCTCCTCTCTTAAGTGCAAGCTTGGCCCCGGAGCCAGTGGCGGCCCTGCGCCGGAGCTTCCCTGACGCGCCGCCTATGAAGACGTCTTCACTGCAGGGGTCCAGCATCCAGTAGTTGCCTTTGCCCGGGTCATCATAGTGGCGCGGCACTTTAACGAAACACTTATTCAGACTCAGGTTGTGCCTGATTGAGTTTTGCCACCCTTGTCTGTTCTCACGGTAATATGGAAAGTTGTCCATGATAAACTCATAGATGCCGTTGAGTGTGAGCCGTCGATCCGGGTTCTGGCGGATCGCCATCATGATGAGCGCGTTGTAACTGAAAGGAGGCTTCTCGGGTTGAACGCTTTCTTCGGCTTCCCCGCTTGCCTCGTATCCTCTCTTCTTTTCCTGTCCTTTTCCACTTGCAGGCGCCGGGTTAGTTTCAACCTTAGCGCACGGTTCTGGGTTTTCGCAGTGCTTTTCGTTGTCCAACTTTTCCTCTTGACCGGATTTCTCTGGAGGTGCGCAGCGCAGTTTCTGGGACGGAGAAGGAGACTCCGGGTCACCCGTCACCCCCTCTCGTCTCCACAACAGGCTGCTGATGCTGAACGAGGACTTGTGGGAAAATCGCTCCGAAGTTTTCAAGTCCTCCATCTCAAAGGGTAAGAGCACTCCTGAATCCTCAGAGGTGTTCGGGGATTGGAGCAGAGCGAGCCACTGAACCCACAGAACAAAGATGCGCTGATTCAAAGTGGTGAGGAGCCAAAGACGCACTGGCCGGACAGCATGACAGCAAATGCGCATGATCACAGCAGCCCAGCTCTCCTTGCCTGCAAAAAAAAAAAAAAAAAAAAAAGTAGTGGATTACTTTCATAGGGGATCCGAAAGTGAAATATTCGGTGGCGTAATTTGGGCATGTTCCAGTACTTTGCGCCGACTGGATCCTGGTTTCAGAAAATAAGATGCAAAGTCAACCTGCAAAGTTAATCTGCGGGTAACGGAATATGCCGGAACAGACAAACTGTGCCGAGAGAGGTTTAAAGCCGGGATGAAAGGGGTGGGCTGTCAATCTGTGTGACTGATCGGTGAACTCTCGGGTTCAATTGTAACACTTCCGTGACTAATGAAAGTCAACCCTCCCGCACGCGCCTTGCCCCGTGGGCTGGCCTCGTCCCGCTCTCCTTCTCCCTGTTGCAAAATACCCATCAAAAC
This sequence comes from Xiphias gladius, assembly GCF_016859285.1. Classification (NCBI taxonomy): domain Eukaryota; kingdom Metazoa; phylum Chordata; class Actinopteri; order Istiophoriformes; family Xiphiidae; genus Xiphias; species Xiphias gladius. The sequence continues at coordinate 9,073,425 of NC_053406.1, read as the reverse complement.
AAAGACGTAGGTGCAGCCTGAATGATTTTGTCGGTGAGAGGCCCAGGCAAACGCGGAGCGAAACGCACGGTGCATGTCGTGTAAAGCCTCAGCAAACAGGTGAAAAGTGATGGTGCGTAACCGATCAGACAGGAGACAGGCCTGGGCCCATACTGCACATTGAGCTCTGCTGCTCCTCGTAGTGACACGTTGCTTTGTGGCAAACTGATCAAAATTTAAACCTGCTTGGAAATACCACCATTTAAGCCCGTAACTATTTCAGCTGATGTCACGCTCACATGGCTGAATGAGTTGGTGTTTCATCCCAAGTGGCAGAAGCTGATGAATGCCTTTGTCTAGGACAAGGTTGTAATATTACTGACATCTTGAAACAGCAGCCAACCGTGTTTCCAGGCTATAAACAAATACTGGTATTATAGGTGTTCCTGCTGTTGTTTAATAGGGCCTTCCCAGAAGACAGCATTTCGTCTCATCAGATATGAAGGAAGCATGTTCGGACAGGAAGCCAGATAATGTTTTATTGTCTTCCTGGAGGCTCAGCGAATAGAAATTTAAAAAAAAAAAGAAAGTGAAAAAGATTAGATTCTTAATGGCACCACACTACAAACATAGACTCGGGTAATCTGTGGTGTTGCTGCGTGTCAGCGGTACAACACTCCTGCCTCTAGCCGCAGGCTCTTTCTCATAAAGGCTCCAGCCAGAGGAGAGTGAAACATGGCCTACAGGGGTGTCGAGGCAGGGTCTTGTGTTTCTACGTGTGACAGCATTGGTGCAAAGGCCACCGCACACAATTACTTTGTATTTGTACTGTGCATTACTCTGATGACGGTCATGTCAGACCCACTCTGCCATAGCCACCAGAGCTCTCTCTGAATTTATCTGAACAGACTCGATTTGCTACCTAATCATGCTGAAGCTCAATGCCTCCACGCTTACTTCTGTTTGTAACTTTTTCAGGTATCCTGCACGGACAAACAAAGCACCCAAAAACATAGGCCAACCACCACTCTTAGCAGCAGTAATGTTTTTGAAAGCTTATGCCGTTTGAGTTATGTCTGCCCAGTCCAGTGTGAGTGAACCACTGCAAAGGAAAGTCAGCGCACGGATGTCTCTTCCGATACTCAAATTGACAAGAGGGTAACTAAAGAGACGGCCTTTCATTCATCGGACCATAAAAGATTTGCCACCAGTAAAAGCCAGCCCAGGCTCTAAAAGGGAAGAAGGCTCGAGATGGAAATTCCTGAGCCTTTTTGGTAAATTAAAAATAGGCGTAAACAGTGAGCAGAAGCGTCATAAACAACATTTTTAAAGCTCGCATTTTCTGAAAAAAAAAAAAAAATGCAATATAGGTCGGAAGCATTTCTGACCACTCAAAAATTAAAGTAGGCTATTTACTCTCATATAAATGTTAGGGGCCTTGAACACCGCAGACAAGAGGCCACGCCTTACCCTACTGACAACTTGTTATTCAACTGTCAGCTACTTTACCAAAGCTGTAACAGCTGCTTGTTAATTTTCAGTCATTGTTATTAATCAAATCCAGTGTTACATCGTGTTGGGTGTTTTAATCCCCGCGCTGCACAAGTGAGCACTTGTTTGGAATGTTTCTGGCACTGCAGAAAGCACGCATTGTTGTCTCAACACTTGTAATCCTCTTGGATCTTTTTCTATGTTCTTCTCCTTGCAAAGACAGTCTGCAGGCCTATATAAAGTACATTTCATTGTTATGTGAATTCATTCCGTTTGGAGGACTCCTGCTCAAGTGTCTGTGGCCCAGATGGTGAAATCCAAGCAGCAGTGCTACTTCCTGGCTAACCCTGACCTTTTTGGTAGAGGGTTAGCAAAGAGAGAATTTCCTACATAAGTAAAAACTAAATAATATAATGATAATACTGCTGATAACCACAGAATAATGTAAGAAGAGGTTAAATTCCCGTGAATGTTTATTTTACACCATGTTCACATTATCAAACGAAGTATTCTCAAGTAAAATGTATTGCACACCATATTAATATTGCACCTAGACTCAGTTAACCACAAAGTGAAATGACAAATCTGACAATCTTTTGACATATGCTGAAACAGTTTGTAAATATATTGCACTTCCTGACAACTACAGCCGGTTGGTCTCATCCCATGTGATGGCTCCCTCAGCTGCAGGAGATGTAGGCTGTGAACATGCTGTGAAACCTGTAGGACCTCCTCCTGTTACAGTACAACCACTCCCGTAGTTTATGCCAAAGGTCAAATTTCCAAACCATCAACATTTAGAGAAAGCTTCATGTGGTACCCCTCAGTTGTGGCAGTGCAGCGTAAAGCTGCTCCCCGGGACATTCTGTGTCTCCCAGATCTTTGTGCCCGAACAGAGCAAACTCTTTGTGTAGAAAGCTCTGGGAAACTCCAGACTGCAGCAGCCTTTTGACTGACAGTATTGACTTGTTGCTTGGTGCTTCATCTGGAATCAAAAGAAGTAGCGTTATGATTCTATGCTGTATGCATGCTGAGCAAAGGAAAATGTGTCCAGAATGGTGTGCCACTGATTTCACAAGACCATCCTGTAGGTTCACTGAAACTGCAGCTTTTTACCCCTCTCCTGCTTTTTATGCTCTACCCTAAACATATTATGTTCTTTTATGTTGCCACAATACAAAAAGTAAATAAATGGGCTTACTGTTAAAATTGCCCATGAAGGCAATCCCCAGTGAGTCATGATTGTTGCCTTTGGTATGTGCCCCTACCACACCCCAGCCACGGCCCTCAAACACTGTACCATCTCGTCCCACAAGGAAACTGAAACATATGGAGATTATTGTTGAGAATCTTTTAGCATTGAAAACTGGCAGAAACCCAGCGTGCCCGTGTTGTACATACGAAACTACATAAAACTTACACTAAAATCCACATTTGCCCGGATCAAATAATAATGTATTTCTTGTGACACCTAAAGGCAGCAAAACTACTTACTTATATCCAATATCATCAAAGCCGCTTTCTGTCATATGCATTCTCTGAATGCTGAGCATGTGGTCCTTACACTCCTTCAGGCTTTTGCAGCTTGGGAGGGCAGTGTGGTGTATGATAACTCTGTGGGCCAAGCTTTTCAGTCTCTCCTTCTGTTTGGGGCGCGCTGCTCCCCAGTGTGCCCTTGAAACAATGCTCACTGAAAAGCGGTTTAAAGACAATATTCAAAATAAGAAGTTGTCATAATTGAAAGTGTCATTAGTAGCAATCATTGCAACAAGATCTCCAAGTGTAACATCTCTAGGGTAAGGCAGTTTGTTGTCATACCTTCTTGCTCCATAACTCTGCACAGCTGCCTTTGCTTTTGATGACTGACCAGCAGCAGACTGTGCAGCTGCCTTATCAAAGAGCCCGTTTCAGGAGGTGTGGTCATGGGAAGTACACATTCCTTGTTCTTGTTGCATGTGGATACATGCCACTTTAATGAGCAAACAATATATTTTCAAACTGGTCACACTGGCTGAGTAATAGTCCTGAGTTACACAATAGCTTTTTTGGAATACACGTTTGAAAAAGGAGGAAGTTTGATTGAAACGCTCAACATTCCACATGGTAACAGCAAAACTGTGGTAGTTTCTCTGCTGACGTTTCTTTCCCCCAAAATCTGACACGACTGCGTCAAAATTATATTAAAAGTCGTGGGGGTTTTAAGGGGAAATCAGTAGCACCTGTTTTGTAATGTCAAGTAACATTAATGCTTTTACAGTATGAGGAAATAAGAAGTGATATCAGCCTGATAACTAATGAAAACAGTAGCAGACAATTAACTCTCCATTCTGCCAAAAGCACGGGCGTGTCTGCTAATGTTAATATTTACAAAAGTATTTTTGATATGTTTACATGTTACAAGAAATACTCAGAGACATTTGAAACAATTGGTTCTTTTAATCTAACAAAACACATTTGAAAATGACAACTGTTAAAAAAGTACTGATACATTATATTCACAAGATGGTGTCTGACAAAGAATTCGTACAAACGATCCTTTCAGGGTCTACAAACATCAACAGCGCTCCGGTTTTGACAAGAAACTGCACAGTAAGATTATGATATTATATTTACATTTACCAATTTGTGTAGAATTCTGACTGGCACGGTAGAATAGAAAAGTCTATTTGAGCTGCAGCTCGGGGTATTTTTTTGTGAACAGCAATACTGTAGATGCACATGTAAGACCTCTTCATCATCACCAGCTTTACTCTGTCCATCTGTGTCCACAGTGAGGAGCAGTGCAGACGTAGTATAGTCTCATAGCATCCTGTCAGAAGAAACAGAACATTTGCTTAAAATAGTTCATCTTCTGTTCAGTTTTTGAAATCCAAATAAAAGATGTGTGGACCACAGGAGTTTTTAATCACGGATTTTGGTAGAATGTTGAGATTAAGTGTGGAAGAAAGCGGATAGTTACAGCTACTGTTAATGTTTCGTTAATGGGTGAAAAATGACACGCTGCTGACCACAGAAAGCCAGTAGACCTATTCATATAAAAACTATATAAAGACTAATGGTCATGCATACTGTACTTAATTACAAGCGATCATTACCTCAGCCTTCATACTGTGAGACTGGAAGAACACTGCCTCCTTGTGACCACATCTGGGAAAAGACACGGTGCACGCACAATGTTAGAAAATACTTTTAATATATTTTAAACATAACCGCTTAATTACACAATGTCTCATTTCAAAATAAGTTACAGTCCAAAATGACTATGCTGTGCTCTAGGCATACAAACACTGGTGCTCTTGCAGCAAAAAATGGTGTAAATGTATACAAAAAGCAATTAATAAAAATATGAAGTGATGCAGTGTGCTTACTGCAACTTCCAAACTGCCCCTCCTACTGCATGTGTGTATATATTTGACAGTCAGTTACAGATTGCTTAAATCCCCATTGAGACAATCAAGATATTGACCTAATTATTTTGAGCTTATCTACATGTGACCACAGCTCTCTGACCAAACAAAATTTTCAGACACCATCTATAATTAATAGAGAAAAGAGAGACAACTGGCATATGTGAAGACATCTGTGCCAAAATTTCAGATAACTGATAACTGATGATGATGATAATGACTAGAAACTTCAATATAAAAAAGAAAGTGTAAAGTCAGCAAATGGTGTGTTGTCTTGACTGTCATGGCTGTGGTGACTACCACGAGTCATTATTGTGACAATGCAGTGATTCAGATGACTACATCAGAGTGCAGATTTCATTTATAGTCATTGAATCTACCTTTAGTTTGCGTTTCCCCAAATTATTCGTCATTGCATGTTGTCTTTAAAGGGATTACTAACATGTTGTTCTGCCCTACATACATTTAACATAATCATTTATCTGGAGCAACTTTTAAAGCTATGTCAGAAAATACTTTTGACATTAATACTGAATCAAATCATTCTGTGTATGGTCAAGAAACCGTTTAAACAGTCCAGCTCAAAGATTAACTCTCCATTCTGCGGGTTAATGCAGCTGTCAGCCCATTGTTCAGGTTTCTTTCCTCATATAGTTAACCCCCCTACTGAGTCAGAAGGAACACTGAAATAGGATTTCTATTTAATTTAAATTTTTAAGTATAATTGCAAGTATGTTAGAGAAGAGTACCCGAGTAGTTGGACTTGCTACTATGGCTTTGTTAAAGAGTCAACTTCCTGCCCTCAGTTGGTTAAAAAAAAAAAATCACTTAATGAAGCTGTCAGGTCTGCCAAAGTTGTTTTTCAGGACTGAATGTCCTTACATATCCAGCTATACTGAATGTGGCACCAAACTAACAAAACATTATAACCCTTAACAAAACAGATAAACAATTAGGGCTGCCCAAAGAGAATAAGTGAGGTCAATGATTATTGAAAAACATACTTGGGACAGGGGTGGTCCTCTGTCCTTGGCAGCGTTGGATCCTGGGATACATCAGCGATGATCTGTGTCAACTCACTGGAGAAAGAACAAAACGAGATGGTTGAGGCCTCAGCAAAAAACAGTCCTCAAATGTATAAAAACAAACACACTGAATATGCAATAGTGGCACGTTAGAAATGTTTTGCTTCATATGTAGTCACTCAAAATTTTGTTTCTGCCATCATAAAAAGGTGAGTAATCTTTGTGGTTTGTATGCGCACAGTTAAAACCAAGGGATAATCTTTTACTGATTTTTCCATGAAATTTAAGGACAGATGCATACAAATAAATCAGTGGGTGCACACCTGATATTATTGGGTCTGTAGAAAATGCATTTTACTTGGTCACTTGTCTATGCCAACTTATTTTGATCTCTTGAGTGGTTGTACAACAAGCAGGTCAGATATTAAAGCAGAGGTGAAACTGCAGTGAAAGCAGCAGAGTGATATATAGTTGATTTCAAGCCAATCACCATCTTGGTCATTTGTTTAGTACTGTGGTTTCTGTTACTTACTCAACCTCATGGGTGATCTTATTGACGTAGATGCAGCTGTTGTCTGCCTCTTGTTGGTAGTCACAATTCCTGCACTGTGGGTTGAGATCATCTCAATAAAAAACAAACAAAATAAAACAACCAAGCAGGGCACTCAGCAAAAGTATTACAGGCATACCATGGAAATTGAAGCACACTGCCTTCCTGTGTCACAACAAGCTATCTCATAAGCCTTTCTGTTTAGTCTAAAAGAATAAACAAAAACAAACTATCACAGGGCAGGGGCCTCTTCCAGAAAGCAGGTTTAACAGACTCTGAACTTATCCCTGAAATCTGTTCCATAACAGCTGATCAGAGTTAGTTCAGTCAGATTTTCAATCTGAGTTAGGCCAGTGTGTGTGGTGAATGTTAGAAGCAGTCATCAATGGAGCTCCGATACTGCAATTCACCATGGCATACTGACTGGCTCAAAAAAAAAAAAAAGTAGGATTTGAACACCACTTCATGATTTCTGCTTTAATGACTTTTGTTTATTCCCCAGGAAGACTAAACCGTGCGATGCCAACACAACGTCCTGAGGTTACCGTGGGGTGTACATAGGGGGACTGACTGAGGAAACTGTCTATGGCGGGCTCACAGCTGCCAAGTGGCACGATTAGCCCGTAACTCTGACCAAGACACTTACCGCATAAAGCAGTACACGGTTCTCCTTGTCTTCTTTGGGGTACAACATGTTGTTACTGTAAAACAGAGTCGTCTTGTTTAGTGGGCTCTCCGGTTTTCAATTATTTTATATTATTAGAAGAAGCTTAGCTATTTGTAAAGACAACGTTAGGTTCACAAGCGTGTAGCTAGCTAGCTAGCTAGGTTAACTTATGTAACCTCTATTCGGCTAAAGACTCACCACTCTTGACAAAACCGTATCCCGACAAATCCTGGCTCGTATGTTCCACTGTCTAAATCCATTGGAGAGACTACTGATGGAAGATAAACTTGACAAATACAACAAATGTGATGCTCAGGCACTTTCCACAACCTGCATCACGTCCACCCGTTTGAAAACACACATTCTGCGCATGCGTATACTACTAAATATGTGATTATTTCAGAGACAGCGCCTCCTAGGTGTTGGAAGACAGAAAACACTTATCTCTCCTCGCATTAAAGCCTTAGTAGTGGATATTATTATATCATTATTGGCACGTAGCAATTGACAAACACAGGTTATTTCATTAAAACACTAAATTTATTATTGCAAAGGCACAGGCTTTTGGCTTGGTTTGGTTTTGTTCGTAAACAGCCAACACATAACACACTTTTTCACATATTCACCAAGAAAAAGGCAAACAAAACACAAACAAAAGCCCCCAGGTTCAATCCAATGTAACACTTATGTAATAAACTGATGTTGTTACCCCAAACGAACCCCCAAAAAGACAGTGTCATTATCTTCACTTGCAAAGATATCATTCCTGCCGGGCCCCCAGATATTCACCCAGACTTCATCTGTTTTAGACAGTCTGACCACACTGCTTGTACTGGCCACTTGGCTACATTTATCAGGCAGGGAGGTGTGATACAGAGACACTACTTTCTCTCCATTCTTGTATATAGCACACTGTCCGCGCCCATACACAGACAAATGCACGGTGAAGTGATAGAAGCCATCAACAGGGCAGGTGAAGATGCCTGTATCAGGTCTGTAGCCTCCTCCCTCGTTGAGCAGCACAGTGGCGAACTTCAGGACTCCAGCGTGACAGGGGTAGCTGTCGTCAATGTTCAGCTTGGCTGTGAAGGCCACAGTCCCTGGGGCAGTGGGTGACGTCATGATCATCAGAGCAAGGACTTTACAGTGTTGTAAAACAATTCTGAGTCTGTCACAACAAGCAACCAAACCCTCAATACAATCTTTTGTCAGGCAAAATGGTGTTTATAGCTAAGGCGAAATCACTTAGGGGACAATATGAAAAGGATTGGGGGGGGGGTTGCATTTTTTTTAAACTGCACAGTCCTCTGCAACATGATAAATATTTTCTTTGGACCCTCTCCTTGACAAAGAGAGAAACTGCAACATCCTCCAATATTTCAAAGTACTATAACGAATTGAATAAGTATAGTTGATTTTACTGTCTAAAACCTAAACCTTCAGAGAGAATTTCTAATCTCCAGTTTTGATCTTAATATGTTAATGGAACTTGGAATGGAATACTTTTCACATTGCTACCAATAAATCAAGTCCTGTTTACCAAATATTCCTGCTATTATTATTATTATTATTTGACCAGGAGCTGTCATTTTTTTGACCCGTTACATAACTGACCCCCTCCTCCCTAATAATTCTGATTAAATCAAATTTTCTTACAGTCCCTTGCAGTGCAACACATTATAGTGCACAGCAAAAGTACAGTCGTATATCATTTTTTGTTGAAAAGGTGGTCACAATTATGTTTAAAGTAAATAACGTAAGTGTTTTATGTAAGGTAAGTGCTCTGTAAACATGTTGCATAAATGTTGTAACACCCAGCAGGTCTAGGGACCCGTTCGCTATTTAATAAGAAACAGTTTGTCCAACTCTTTGCAATTTAAAAAGTGGATCTATGAAATGTTGGCAAATACTGGTGGTATCGACAGATATAGTGATCTTTAAAATAATTTTTCTTTTTTACCTGATGTAGAAATGCTGTCTCCACGGCCAGGGACAGAAGCCATGACTAAAACCTCTGATGATGTGGACCTCTGTTAAAAACAACAACCAAATAGCTGCAATATCTTGATGGTTTAAACACTCTAAGGCAAGTTTTATAAGAAATATTTGCAAGTCCTTTCAAATGCTTTTTGCTTATTTTGGCTAGAATAAAATAAATCTAACTCGGGAACAATGCGCTTCTTACCTGTTGCTGTCTTGCAGGAGAATGCAGCAAATGTTAGAAAGACAAGCAGAGACACAAGCCGAAGTTGTTCATCTGGTTTGCGGATGCAACCTGTTCATTCCGCTTGAAAGCTTTTTTTTTTGCAAAGCATTTAAATTACAAGGGGGATTTTACTTTCAGAAGAATAAAACAGGCAACAGTTCTTTGTGTCAGTGTTTGTTTTTTTTAATGAAGGAAGACCCTGGCTAAATTGTTCTTTAAATACAAAACAATATAAAATGAAAAATACAGCCAGATTGGAATCTGAGGTAACTTTATTGGACAGCTACAATAAAAGTACAGGGACTTATCTAGCCGTTGGTAAGACACATTGAAAATATACAGACTGATTCATGCAATAATAACAGGACAATACAGTAAAAGGAAATTACATGAATATGGCGTTGATCTATATAATGATTGAAGGTTCTGTGTATTTGTTTTGTATAAACTAAATTAATGCACTTTGCACATAGTCAGACTTGAAATACAACTGGCTGCTCCAGTAAACCAGCAGGGAGTCGTCACTGTACCAGATTCTTCAAATTCTTGTCTGTCAGTTGCTTGTAGTGGCAGAGATGTGGTATAACTGCTGAACTGGATGAATCAGGTGGGAAAAAAAGCTGCATTTAACTTTATGAACATCACTTTCACCGGCACATTGAGGGGCAGTTTACAGGTAATACCAGATGCGTGTCAAACAGGAAGACATTTTAACAATATAGATTTAAGGTATATTTACTTTTCTAAATATTTTCAAAATAATTTGTTGTTGTGAAAACTGTACATGCAACAGAGCAAAAATGTTTATGGATGCAGTATTCGTATGTAAGTATTTATTCATTTGTAAAAGCTTTTACCAGGTGTAGAGAGTTATCATATGCCACGACTGAAGAGTGATGATCATTTCTGTTAAAGATAGGCTACAATGGAAAAAAATATATTAAATTAGATATATATTAAAAAATTGTTGCATGTCACGCCCCTCCCTCTCTACTGTCTCTATACTCTCTTGTTTCCCGTCCGTCTCTATACTGTCATCTCTCAAATAAAGACAAAATGCCCACAAAAATAATAATAACACAAAAAAATGCAAATATACATTCAGTAATATAAGTTGTTTTCTATATGGACATGTTTATGCAAAATTTAAATATCTGGATGACTTGTAATTCTTGTAATATTGTTTTAAAACTTACAGACTGCAGCATTAGACGGTCAAAGAAAATGTTACTCTCACTATCAAAATCACTTTGGTGTCATCAGACATATCTAATGCAATACAAGTCAAAGTCTAAAAAGTGTTTGTACACCTTTTTTTATAAGCTTTAATTGTAAATTCTGATACAAATACAACTAATCCATATATACAACAGAAATCCGTGTGTCTCCTGTTATGAGAAGATTCTGATTATTAAAATAAGCAATTTTTAGAGCCTGACAAAATGTTTTTCAAGGAATTTTCTGGGCAGTTTAGTGTAATCAGAGACTAACAACACAATATAATATAGTGACATTGACACTGAGGAAGGATATACTGAGTCACATAACTTAACAGACCACAGAATGACGGTATAGACATGGTGCAACAACATCAGGATCTCACATGCAGTGAAAAGGGAAGATGACAGTACAATATGATATTAATACTGTCAAGTGATTAATGATACAGTTTTCTTTTGTAACCAGTATGTCATATTATGTCAGACTCAAGCAGCTGAGTAAATGATTAACGGTGAAAAAGACAGCTGTCGGCATCGACAAACAGAAGATCAAGCCTCATTGTTTGTGAAGATTGTTCAGATTCTTGTCCACTCAGTAATAACAGAGTTGCTTATCTGCACTAATTACAGACTTCCTGTTTGCAAAGATGGAGTTTAGTGATGTTTTTCACAATATTAAAATTCACAGAGCTGGATTTTTCATGATACTGGTATTTTCTGTGTTGCCGGTTAAAGTATATGATAAAGACATATCTAGATAAGATGATACTGACTATGATTTATAATAAATACTAAATTTGACATTTTGATCACATTTTTTTTTATCATGAACAGTAATCATTATTTTTGAGATTTTTAGCTTTGATTTTAATGTTTCTCTTTTATAGGTTGCATTATTCATATCTATGTTTTTATACCTTTTAAATTTTTTGATCCCATTTCTTTAAATTGGTAATATGCCTTTGTAACAGCGCTACAACAAGTGGCAGGAAAAGACAGAATCACAGAGTAAGCCTAAGCCAGAAGGAAGATTAAGAGCAGAATTGAGAAAGTAACACAACAGTATCCTCACAAACTGGTAATCAGCTGTAGTGCCTCTGCCTCTGGCTTTTATGTGTTGTCCTGGCTTCATTTTAGCAAAGCAAGATGGTCTTGGTAAGTAAGCAGGCATTTAAAAAACAGTTATTGTTGGTTCTCTCTCATAAAAAGCCAAAACGGTGAGATCACTGAATTGTAATGATGCACTCTACTGTACTTTGGTGGAGGATATGTGTAAGAATAACAGTTGAATCTGGGTGAAAGCATTGACCGCATGTTTATGTAGGCACTTGAGTGAAGGAGAAGTACTGCCCTGATCATGCAGAAAAGGCTGATTGCAGACATAGTTTCCAAGAGTAAAAATCTCACACAATTTTTCATTCACTGGATTCCAAAGTTCTGCAGAAGCAGAATGCGCTTCATGTTGCACTGGCTCTTTCACTACCTAGTTCCACATATAGCCTACTGCCTTAGCCTACAGAGGGGATTACACACTGCTGTTAACAGCCTCTGTCTGTTTAGCAATAGTTGGTGCCTGTTATATATATATCTATCCCCTCCCCACCCCTGAGCCCTTGATCCCTGGGCTAATTCCATGAATCGTCCAAATCTAAATCCACTCATGGAGCAACAGCACACAGACAGTTGGAAAAAGAGAGAGAGAGAGATGGAGCCATGGTGGACAAATAGACAGGATGGGGAGGACAGAAAGGAGCTGATATTAAGTTTTGCAAAAATTCTGCTTGACTATTTTGTGAGCAGTTATACTCCTCTTAAGTCAATTTAGCCTCCATCAACAGTGGGGCCGTGTGCCATCTGTGTGGCCTTTATGTGTTTCCTTACAGATGCACCAGCGACCCAGTGTGCCAACTCATCAGAGGAGACTATCAAGCCTGGTTGACGTCACCCATCCAGCCTCTGTAATCGAAAGAGACGTTAATCCCGCTCCTCTCCAAAGCCTGGCAGTGGGTGGGGTGGGACAGGGAGGGATATTGACAGAGACTTGAGGAAGGAATTTGGATACAGGAGAATAGGGAGCGCATATAGGCTTTGGGCTAGCAGGCAGACTCAGCACCGAACCCGACAAGGGAGACAGGTGCTGTCCTGACTGACAAAGGAAACCAGGCATACCTCCACCTCCTGATCCTCTGCTAAACTTCCTGGGATCCCTGAGGGTTTAGGAAAACCCCCACCCAGGCTTCGCCCTGGAGGCCAAAAGCCTCGTTGAGGGCTCTGCGGAGGGGGAATGCTGTGGGAGCTGCTCACCTCCTCCTGCATCCCCACTCGTGTCACTTGTACTCACTGTGGAGGAGCCGGGCTTCACCAGTGTGGAGCTGTGCCAAGATGGAGAAGACATCTGCCTAACTGGAACTGAGGGGTAACGGCCTACTTGAAGTTTGTGTGTGTGTTTTAGACAAAAATATCATTCACACTAGCAAGAATTAAGTTTTTTTCCCAGGCTGAATTCCCCTATTATTGTTTATTGTATACCTACACTCATTTCACACTTAATAAAAAGTGTGAATATTTTGTGTGTGTGTGTGTGTGTGTGTGTGTGTGTGTGTGTGTGTGTGTGTGTGTGTGTGTGTGTGTGTGTGTGTGTGTGTGTGTGTGTGTCCTTGCGTGTTTGTGTGTGGACCTCAGTAGAGGAGTCGTGAAGATGAGATCAGGCGCGCTCAAACAGCAGGTTCAGAGTAATTTGAACAATTCATGGTGAGAAGTCTACATTCGCAGAATAAAATAAGAAATAATAAAAAATAAACTGTTTAGAACAGATATATTACAGAAGTAGGTTGGCAGGTTCAGTGACTTATGGAAACCAGCCCTCTGTGGTCATGTGTGTGAATGCATTTATGTGTGTTTTGTGTGTCTGAGTCTTTTAGGTGCAAAAAAGTAACCTAGCATTGAGGTTAAAAATTGGGACAACTGAGTAACAAGAAAGCCCGTCTGTACATTCAGTGTCAGCGCAAGTGTAAAAGGATGTGGACAGCCATTTTTTTGCACTGGAATGTGTGTAAGGCTTGGAGGAAGAGAGAGCGAGAAAAAAGACAAAGACAAATGACAAAAAGCAATGAAAATCACTAGAAGAGCTAGCAAAATGAATCTGCTCAGGCTACGCGTTCGAGGGTTTATTTGGTGGTTTTGAGTTTTCTGAAGGTTTTGAGAGGTCACTGCGGGTCATCCAGGGCATGAGACAGTTTAAATCAAAAACAGTCCAGCTCTGGCGATGTTAAAGAATGGTAAAAAAGCTGTGATAACACAGGAAAACCTCATGGCCCACTGTAATGTGTCTTCAGAATTTCTTCCGCAATCTTTCATTTAGTTTATTCAAACGGTATGTTGCAAGGGCACTATTAAAGGAACATGTCTTCCTTTACTCTATTTAGTGTATCCAAACAAATTTCAATTTTTTTGAAGAAAGAAAGAATGATTGTTGACTGAGCTGAAGTGTGCAGGTATTTAGGGTGAGTGTATATGAGTGGGATTACATGGAGGCTTAGCTTCTTCATCATAATAGCTGCTGAAAGTTTCCATCCCAGGTGGCATACAAACAGCTTAGCGAGCCTCAGTTGTCAGCAGCCTAATATCAGAAATTGAATTGTAGGGCTGCGCACATTCACAAGTGGGTCAAAAATGATAGCATCCTCCCAAAGCTGATCCTACCCAGATGAGAACAGGATGCCCTCATTTTGACGGCTGTGCAAACTGGCTTAGTGTTTCTTCATTTGTCATATTGTACAATGAATTTAAACATGTTGATTAGAAACACACTGAGCTTGAAATCTGTCAAACTGAGGCAGTCTGAAAAAAGAGAAATCAGCTAAAATCACGACTCACTCACTACTTGACCCAAAGGTTACTTCCAACTGGCTGCGTCGGAGCAGACATTTACAGCAGCTTGTAGACGGCCTCTGTTAATACAGACACAAGTGTGCATTAGCATAAAGAATGAACTATAAAAGGGTTCAAGTGCCGCATATCTTGGAAAAAGAGTCTTAGAGTTAAATGCTAACATCAGAATGCTAACATGACACTGTCATAGCAGATGCTTGGCAAGTGTTAAGTCCACCAAATGAGCATGCTAACGTTTGCTAATTAACACTAAACACAAAGTACAGCTGAGGCTGACAGGAATATTGTTAGTTTTGCAGGTATTTAGTCAGAAACCTCCTGAAGCATTGGAGAAATTAAACTTTTGACCTGATGGTGGCGTTAGATGGCAAAGCAGGTGATCATCAAAGTTATAAGGACATATCAGCTGGGAACCAAGAATGTCTGCAAAAATATTTCAAGTCAGTTCAGCTTATAATTGTTGAGATATTTCGGTCTGGTCCAAAGTGTTGAACCCTAGAGCTACACCACTAGCGGGGCAAAAAATGTATCTGTGTCTATGTATATAGCATTCATTTACAGTAAGATGTAGCTTGGACCTGGAAATACATTGTATTCCTATGTTCTACTCTGAAACATATATTGACTTCATTAATATGTAACCATGCTTTGAAATTTACACTCAGTGTTTATGTCCCTCATAATGAGTCTGCTCTATATTCACAACCTTTCTTGCTTGACATCCTGTCATTTGCAAAATTTGCAAATTTACAAAATCTGAAAACTTCACTGGCACTTACAAAATACTTAATCCCTTTGGTTTGCGTAATGTGACTGATTCTGCTGTTGGCAAATACCAAAAAGTACCCGACACAGGGTCTAAAACAGGAAGACTAGAGATTACATCTATCTTTAAACTGAAATTTCATTAAAGAGTAAGCGAGATTTAACAGACTGTCCTTACACCAGGCTTCTGGATGAAAACAAACCATGATCGGTACTTATGGAGAGAGAACAGACACAGAGAGAAACACAGTGGGAAAAAGAGAGAGGGAGCAGGGGAGAGGGATGAAAAGAGGATTCGGACAGATCCTCAGTTCTTCTTAATCCCCCTGTCTGCTCTTCTGGAGACCATAAACAGATTGAAGTTGGATGTGGACACAGGCTCATCCATGTATCTGAAACAAGTGACTACTTCCTGGATACTGCAGGCTGTGATCCCGACATGCAGAACAGTAGTTTGATAAAGGCCACGGGATCAAGGCTTAACTAAAAGAAAACAGAGGTGACTTGGTCTGTGAATAGTGGCTGAGAGATGACACAGACATATCAAAGACTTTGGCCACTTAGGCTCACAGCCGTTTGTAAGAGTTGAAAGAGCCAAAGCATCACATCAGGCTCGCAGTCAGAAAATGAAATATGAGTGTCAAAGGACGTAATCCATTTTGGTATCAGACTTTATTTGAGTTCTGCTCTAATCTGAAGTATGAGTGTGTTTCTGTGTGTGGGTTAGGAGACTCACACACTAGCATAGACAGACAAGCTTTGGCCAATGAGATGCAGGACAGAAAATCTCTGAGCAATCAAAAGGCAGGGACTTTGTATAATGTGATACAACTGTAGTTCAACTATGACACTGGGGAATGAGGGGCACAGTGATGTTATTTGAAAACTTGATGCGGGGATTTCCTCTCTTGCAACTCAATGTCAAGCTGTGGACCTCAGTGCTGTGCGAGACTTGTGGACAAGTTAGAAAGACACGTAAGAGTGAGAGTTACGAGGTCGTGTAGTCAGCCAGCAGGCCATATCTTCTTTTTCATAGTGTAGGGGCCGCACATTATCTAGTCAGACGTCAATTGTGGCAAATTTCTGGTATTTGTAGTTATATTTTAGGTGGCAATTCATCTGACTTCCAAAATTGTCCAAATGCTACTCGGGCAGAGGATGTTAGTAGTGTTGTTGGAGAACTAAGTTTTTGACAAGCAAATAATCATTTAGATACTCATATGATCTGAGAGTGATAAAGTCAATGTAATGAGATCTTTTTTCCAAAATTATGGAGGACATTTTTTTAATAAAATAACCGCATATTAACCAAAGCAAACCTTGCAAATACATCACATCTTTGGTTTTTAAATGAATTCTCAATAAATTTCTAGAGTTTCTACTGCTGTAGTAAAATGTATTTTAAAGACTTCCTGAAGGGGATTTCTATGAGTCTGTAGAGATTCCAGATGAATACCCAAAGAGTCTCTGGGGGGGTTTAAGAATGGCTTTATTGGGATGTTAAAGAGGTTTCTAAAGTCTTATCAACTCTGCATTTGTAAAGAAAAATGGATCTGACAACTTGGCAAAGCCAAATTTAAGTTGTTTGTAGTTCTGCAAACCTTGCTGTATGGGGATTCCTGGGGATCCTCAGTGTTAAAATTATGCTAATAGAGCTAAATTTTAAGGAGTTTCTACACACACAGTTACGAGACAGGCTTCAGGTGTTCAAATGGAAGAGGATGCTATTAAGGTTTCCATGCTGAGAATAGTACTTGTTCTTTTGTAGTGTCTGTCTGTTTTCTAGTCTCTGTTCCAGTCTCATTATGGCTTTGTTTCCGCAGAGGGATGGAGGAGATGAGCGGTCAAGACCCAAACTGTGAAGACATGCAAAGGAAGGACCAGAGATTGCCATTCCAGGTATGTTCCATCATCGTACTGTGACCAGACTTGTTCAAATAATCATGAATCCAGTTGAATTTATCAAATAAACGTACAAAACAGGTCTGTCGAAAAATGCTTGAAAGAAGGGACACAAATGCTGATAAAAACAAGGATTAAAAACCATAAGACACAATAAGTACACAGATTCTAAGGTCAAGCGCTGTGTAAGTGTGTGTGACAGTGAGTGTGTGTGAGAATAATCTCTAGGATTACTAGTCAATATAAGAGTGTTCAAAACTGGACAATAAACGTGATTTAAAAAACGATTAAAATAAATGCAGATAAACGGGTGAAGTCTAACACTGAAGTATTTGGCTGTTAACTGAATTTACTTTCCGTGTGGCTTTTCTGCTCAATCCTCAGTTAGCTCTCCCATCTTTTCCTCCAGATCTTCCCTGACCCTGTTGAGGTTGTCCTGGGCCCGGAGACCTCCTTGAACAGCCTGGACCAGGACCATGGGAAGGAGCGTCTACCCTCCATCGTGGTGGAACCCACGGAAGTGAGCGAGGTGGAGAGCGGAGAGCTACGCTGGCCTCCAGAGAACATGGAAATGGAGGAGGACGAGGAGGACCTGTTCTTGGAGCAGTGCATCCCCCCAGCGAACATCGCAGACTGGGGAGAAGAGGAGGAGGAAGAGGGGACGTCAGTTATACTGAACCAGGAGCAAGGCTTGACGCTCATCGGTGAGCTAAACATGTTAGCATACTCTCCCCTTTAAACTTATTGCATGGCCACCACAAACTGTCAAAAATCACTTTACTAGCCGCACAGTGATAATACCATGATGGAGAGTAGGCGCTTGCTTGGGAAAGTTATGTTAAATGAACAGGGAAAACTCTTATGCTCTAAGACTGTACAGGCATATCTTTGTTGCCATAATTTTGAAAAATATACTTGCATTACATTTACAAAAAAAGAAACAAAACAACATGCTGATTCTCTTGTCTTACTTTGTGTTCAAGATTACATCTTTCAGATATGAATATTTTTAGTTTTCAAATTTGTCACAGTGACAGCTCAAAAACCTGATCGGAAGGACTGTGGATGTTGAAAATGCAAGTTGTACATTATCTCAGCTGTATTGTGCAATGTACAGCCAAAGCCAAAAGTCTGATGTTAAATATCCGAAAAATATAACACAAAGACAGTGTACTTTTTTTCTCTGCAGACCTTCAGTCGGATGCATTTAGAGATGACACCCCCACACTTCCACCGAGTAGCGCTCCGGCCCTCAACTGACTTAACCCCTAAGTACTCTGCATCTCTGATGACGCAGTGAGGAAGCATCCTGGCATCACGCATGTCAACAACTGTGACAAAACATAGCAACCCGCTGTCAAGCTACAATGGCGACTGCAAAATTTATGCTCTCTTTATATCAATGCATACAAGAAGAGCCATATACAGACATGCCTGCACACATGGGAACCAGAACCGGGACAAAAATACTCAAACACACATTCTGAGCCACACAAACATCAGCTCGCTGACACTGTTGATAGAGAGTTGAGCAACATGGTGTTGTTATAACTTTTAGGGAAGTTTTTGCTGACGTTGTGACTTTATGTTTCGTTTCCCTTGTTATTTCCTAATTTTTAAGGGCTCAGTGATGTTATAGCACTAAAAGAGGACATCCTGGTATGGCAACACATTTTTTTTTGTTCATTATCTATACTTCATCCCTGTCTCTGATAAAAATAACAGCCTGTACCTTATTAAATATCTTCTTCATAGATCATCGTTTTGACCCAAATGGTGGTCTCTGAGGACATTTACCTGATTAGACCCTCATCATGTGCAGTATTCGTTAAATCGCTGTAAAATGTGTTGGCTGTTCTCTGGATTGACGTGCTGTTTCTTGAATTTGTCGAGCATTGTAATTTGTGATTTTTTAAAAACTGATTCAGCTGATTCTCTCACGGCACTATTTAATATCGAGGCAGCCATTTTGTGACTCAGATGTTCCATTATGCGTTATGTGAAGGACGAATGCTGACTAATGTTGTAATCTTTAAAATCAGCATTTTCCAAAAGGTTATTTAGATCACTGGTCATAGATTTGACATTTTTTTTGTTTGTCCTGCATATTGAATTGAAAAAGGAAGGCAGCTCTAGTTGCTTTTCATTCAGCTGTCGTAGATGCCATTTAGAGTTGTAATTGTGTCATAATACTCTAATTTATGTGTAGGCTGATTTGTGAATAACTTGTATATATGGAAAGTTTGTGTTAATTGTAAAATGATTATAATGAATTTGACAATAAAGTATTTTGTCCCATTAATACAGGACATTATTTTTGGATGTTAAAGGTTTATATTACTTTTTTTTGACATTGATGAAATACTACCTAATACATTTATCTTTAATATAATCTAAACCACAAAGGTACCTCATGCAAACTGCGGAAAGTATATTGATAAACAACTACAAACTCTGACAGACTGACTCATTTTTGCTTTTTTTCATAAAATGCTTTTTACAATATAGTTTTATCAGGTTTTGATATATCTTTAGCATTCTGAAGTAGTATGCAACACTTTAAATTAACAGCACTTGCAAGGAAGCTTAAGATTGACCATAAAGTAAAATAATTAATTAAATAAAAGATAAATATAAATTAAAAAACTAGCATTTCAAAAATGTATTATAAAAATTGTAGAGGAGGTATGTGCAATTTCAGCAATACTTTAATGCTCATAATGACTTTTACTCTATCTGGTGAATACTTTTATTTTATTTTTTGTTTAAATGCAACTTTTTTTTCCCCCAAGAAAGACTACAAGTCTAAACTCATACAGAGACACCTTGTCAACTAGACCACAATGTTGTTCAAGCATTTTGGGTGTGTGCATGTGGGGATGATCACGTATAAAAACCCACTTAAAAGCAGAACAGCTCCATAACTCTCTGCTGGCAGTGTGCATACAACATCGAAAGACCTCTGAAACTGTAAGTTACCTAGATTAAAGTTTTATATCTAGATTTTTGATATTTTTATAAGATAATTCAACAGGTTTATTTGGTTACATTTGATCAAATTTTAACATATATATCACACACAACTCTTCTGAGAGTTTATATTTGTTTAACAAGAAACATCATAAATTTGATGTTAGCATGATACAAAAGGTTATAATGCGTTCTTTTTGACAACTTTTCCATCTACAGCTTTACTCAACCATGAATTACTCTTGGGACCCCAATCTTACTCTATATGACTATTATGACATACCGCATGACATTCCTGACATTGTGACCCCTGAGATTCAACCGATCCAGATAGTGGCTCTGGTCCTCTATGGCCTTGTGGTCCTGCTGGGTGTCCCTGGAAATGCTCTGGTGGTGTGGGTGACAGGGTTCTGCATGCCCCGTTCCGTCACTTCCCTCTGGTTCCTCAACCTCGCCCTGGCTGATCTTCTGTGCTGCCTCTCCATCCCTCTGCTCATGGTCCCTTTAGCCCACGATGATCACTGGCACTTTGGCCCGCTGGCCTGCACGCTGGTCAAAGGCTTATTTTACCTGGTGATGTACTGCAGTGTCCTGCAGCTGGTTTTGATCAGCGTGGATCGCTGGTTGCTGGTCAGCAGACCCGTCTGGTGCCAGAACAACAGAAGACCAAAGAAGGCTGCCTGTTGCTGCGTTGTTGTCTGGTGCGTGGCCCTGATCGGCAGCATCCCCCAGTTTGTCTACACCCAGGAGATCAAAGCCGGTGACGAGAAGCGAGAGTGTCTGACAGTTAACACTGTTCTCAGTGCCTGGATAGTCACTTCCTTCCGCTTCCTTCTGGGATTCTTCCTCCCTTTCCTGGTTATTGTCATCTGTCACTTGGTGGTGTACAGGAGGGCACAGCATGGAATGTCGCGTGGTCGGACCCGTTCCAAGCGAACACTGAGGGTCATCATCGCTGTGTTGCTGAGCTTCTTCCTTTGCTGGCTTCCTCTGCACATTGTGGACTTCCTCATGTTGATGACCCGTCGAAAATCCATTCACAGCCCCAGAATTTACCTGACACACGTTTTAGCACTCTGCCTGGCGTATTTCAACAGTTGCCTCAACCCACTGCTGTATGTGTGTCTGGGCCAAAGCTTCAAGGACAGTATGAACCGCTCCCTGCGCAACATGCTCAACTTCATCAGCGAGGACCCCACAACAAGGATCAGCATCGCTACTACTGACACCAGGAGCACGAGCAATGGAAAGGAAAATACTCACATCTGATGGTGTATTGACTTTGACATTTACACAATATCATCACATTAGTCGTGATTCTGAGGTTTGGACCTTGAAACAGGAGTGAACTCTCCTCACCTTCTGCACTGAGCTTGGATAACCACTGGGTTTCACCATAAACTATCAGTGTTTTTATAATTAGTTGTGGGACACATAAACTGTAAATCATTTTAAGTTGGTTCAACTTAAGAACTCCAATCTGTCGAACATCTCAATTATACGTTGGTTTAATTTACAGAGGCTCAGTGTTATGGAATGCACTGACATCTCATATCTTAAACTTAGCCTCTGCACAATATCAGATAGCCCTTAAGGGCTTGTTTTTTAATCACCACAATGTTATCCTTACGTGTTATCTTTGTAAACTGCCCTCTCATGACTAGTCACTTTAATGTGATAAATTCATGCATTTGTATACAACTGACCAAAAATGACGTTTCGATTACTCCTTCTCAAAAAGCACATTGGCTCGATCCATTTGAATTACTATTTTTGTGCAACTTGTCCATAAGAGACTTAACTACTTGATTCAGGTTGCTAGTGCTGGAAAGGTATTTCCACGCGGGGCTTGTTAGGTTGCCCCGCGTGCAAATCCCTCTCTCTGCCATCGTTACCACACGGTTGTTGCTGGATTATTCGCTCGTTTCAGCTTGACCCAAATTTCAGTTTTCGACGCTGTGTGACTCGTGCCCATGGCGCAGTGGCCCAGGCCCACGCGAGAACTCGTGAGGCAGAAAGCCTTGGTAGTGCTGCTTTTTTTTTTTTTATTTCCTTCTCACAATCAAATATGCCCCTCATAGGATAAGCGGTGTATAATATATATATATATATATGTATATATATCCATATAGATGGATGGATGTAAGTTTGTGTAATTTAACTCGTCTTTTTTAAAAATGCGTTTTTTCCTATTCCTTTTAATATTTTTTCGCCTCTTCTAATGGAATAAAGTATGCAATGGAGAGTGCCAGGATCTGAGGACCCACCACATTTTCTCTTCTTTATGCACATATCAATTTGTGTCCTTTGAATATATGTAAATAAATAAAAATCAAAT
This sequence comes from Xiphias gladius, assembly GCF_016859285.1. Lineage (NCBI taxonomy): Eukaryota > Metazoa > Chordata > Actinopteri > Istiophoriformes > Xiphiidae > Xiphias > Xiphias gladius. Next base: position 9,051,014 of record NC_053406.1, on the reverse strand, counting down.
CTACTTAAACCTAAGTACCGTCAAAAGCGGAGTGAGCTGAACCCATGCTGAATAATTAGTTCAAAGATGTCTAATGAGGTTTGAAGAGGTAAAATCAGCTGAGTTAAATGAGCTGAACTTCAGAAAACAAGGTCAATAAACTTAGGATATTAAATTGAATCGACTCACAACTGTTACTGTCAGATTTGCTGTCTTTTTACATTTTCTCGGGCTGAAGAGTCAGTTCTTCGTCATGTTACCAGTTAGTACAGAAACAACATGTGAGGCTGCTCCCAGTGATTTCGACACAGAAAAGATCGGTTGATTTCAAAAGGCTTTACAACTCTGAAAGTGTGAACACAGAAACTCTGCTGTTATGAGATATTTTGCAAAGGAATAGCGAATAGACTGCACTCAAAGATGTTGTCAGAACTGCCTCTGGATTGCAAATCAGGAAATATTTTACCAATCTTTACACTGCATTTTGAAACTTCTGTTTTTTGCTCCTACACACAAACTCAGGTCTGATCTCTGCTTTTGTTGTGCGTTGTTATTCAAGTTTTTAGTAGGGTATCAGATACTGAAATGAAATTAATATTATTATATTTAATAAACAACTAATTATTAGTTCCTGTAACACACATGCACATGCAGGTTTGATTACAGGCTTGTGTGACACTAACTTCACCACAGTTATAACAGTCACGTCTTATGTAACAGTTCATTCATAGGCCACATGAGGGAGCCACACTCTCATCTCAAAATGGAGAAAAATGCATAAGATGGTTGTTCTCTTGACTGAGACCCATTGTTTCAGTGTGACAGACCTAAAAGACAACAGATACAGATTAGAGATGAGATTGAACAGGTCAGATGAGTTTTAGTCAGTTTGTCAAATAAATGCACTTCAGACAAATGCGATCCTTAGCATGTCTACAATAAAAGTCTTTGATATGTGAACTAATTTTTCACTCATCATTTTTTACAACTTGCCTAATACTTATTTATGCATTTATGATCTTTTTGCAATGATCTTATTACACCACAATAATAACAAATTTACGCATAAACAAAATAATACAAATTTGTTAATGTACCAAAATTGAGAGCAAAATTGCCTTTATTTAAAAACTACATTCATTCCAAACAAGGCCACATGATGGTATATACAAAAACATATATATATATATATATATATATATATATATATATACACAGGAGTTTTTTAGTCTGTGTCGCTGTGTCAATGAATTTGTGCACCTAAACATATTAAATGTACTCTACATGCATGCATGTACACTGGTCCCTTACTATGGCCTCTAAAACCCATTCATGACTCATAGGTCTTTTTATTTACACTCAATGGCCCTGAAAGCAGCTGGCTGGAGAAGAGAGGTAGTACATGTATGTAAAGGGATGTACATGTATTCCCTGCTCAAAGATTCACAATTAGGCCATGAATAGATTTGTACCATTACACATTTGTTCACTCCTGCACAAATGAGAGATTTTTCTATAGGATGCTGTCTGAGTGCAGGACAAATCTCAAAGTCTCACCACACACCAAAATTTGAGTAATGCTTAATTTAAACAATGTGTAATTCTCAAGAAGCTTCTTGGAAATAACTAAGCAATTTGGTACAAATTTGAGGGAAAATTGAGACAGTGTTCAAATGATAAAATTCCAGTTAATTGATTGGTAGTGTCGCCTGGCTAGACTTTTAGTTTCCAATGATATCAAGGTACCAAATTACATAGTGCTTTCCAGGAAGACTTTCTAGGAAATCATTAGGGAATTTTGGACCTGTGAAATAGCAAATTTACTCAAATTTCTTAGAGAAGCCATTGCCATAAAACACTTTTATCGCGTTTCTAGAGTTTTGGTGTTTAGCAAGACTTATAGTTTTTGACAATGCGTTGGTCTGCCTGCCATAATATCAGTTGTGCGGACCTGTGTTTGGCCAGCATTACACTGTAGGAATTAATCAACCTTAAATCTATGATTAATGCTGCTAGCGTATTCATTCACTTAGCTTCAGTGCAGTCCATGTCAACACACTTTCAACTTGGCATCGCATCTATTATCATCAATTAGAGCAGAATAGTGCCCATTAGTCTAGTGTTTGTTGGTTGTCTGGTACAAGATAAATTCAACCAGATATTACAGACAGAAAACTTCTAGCGGATATTTAATCATCCCCATTAATGTAAGCGTCTCTCACTAAAAACATACTGTAATTAGAGGTAGGAGGAATAAAAAGACTGGATTGGTTAGTTAACATATGAATGTGACCAAAAACTAACAGCCACACGGTTGCTCTGACAATGGCTTTAAAACACAGTAGTAAAGGTTATGGGTTATAAACAGGTTTGATCATGCCCTCATACAGTAGTCATGACTTTGAGGGATCCTGAGCGGAATCTGAGGATCTTCTTCTTGAGAGCATGAGAGGCTTTGATCTTGACAAAGGCTTTTGGTTGAGAGGGGGTGTTGGCAGTGGCCTGTGGTGAAGGCGAGGAGGAGGAGGAGGTAGAGGCAAGGCGCGGTGGCAGCTGCTGGGGCCACACTAGCCCTGCACTCTCATCTGAGTCACTGGACAGTGAGCTGGAGGCTGGGGAATACAGTTCACTCATACTGGACTCGGACTCGGCAGGGGCAGCGCCAGCGTAGCCCTCTCCCTGACAGAGAGGTGCTCTCTCCTGAAAGTCTGGGTGCCAGCGTTCGGTGTCCTGCTCGTAGTTCTTGGATTGGGAATGGGGACATGAGTGACCGTGGCGAGCTTTTCGAGATGGTCGTCTATGTGCCTGCCCTGTCTCCCCCTCGCTGAGCTCCAGGTTGGAGCACCACCGATGGCTCCCATTGTGGCTGTTGTTGCCCACCTGTGGTCCAGCAACCTGGCCTTGATTCTGAGCAAGATCCCCTCTGCCTTGGTGCCTCTCTGTGGTGCTGTACCTGCGCTCAGGCAGCACTCGCTGGCTCAGGAGGCTGTTTTCTGACTGGGATCGACTTGTTTTACTGCTTGATTTCTTGGATCTCTGTCGCTCGTTGTGGCTCCTCTTAGAAGTTCTACACTTGGAGTTGGGGTGGTCAGGAGAGGCGAGAGTTCGGATGGGCTTAGGCTGCTCTGGGTTGTAGTGTCTGGGGGATCGCACAGGGGCATGGCAAGCTTGTCCGGGGACATACTGAGCACTTACTAAATTGTGCTTGTGATGAATAGGGGGTTGTGGATGTAGATAATGCTGGGGAGATGCGGATTCACAAAAAGGGTCAAGAGCCCAAACACCACAGTTGGGGTCCAGGGAGGGCAGAGGTGATGGGAGCCTCCCAGCCAGAGAGTGTGGCCTGGACTGGGGGTAGGGCAGAGCCAGATAAAAGTCCTCCTCCAAAGACAGGGCCTCTCCTCCACAGGTCTCAACCTCTAGCTGGTCACAACCCCAGCTCTGGCTCTTAGGGTTTGCCAAAAGGTCAATGTGGGGCTGATGATGGGGGTCGGGATGGCGTTGTTCTGTCGTAACAGAAGGAGTTCTCCTGTGTAGGGAGCTGTGTCCAGAGGCACAGCAATATTGGAGGTCGGGGCTCAGGGTCGTGCGAGGCTGACATGGTCGTGGTGACAGGGTATGACGCTGGATGAGATTTAGGATGTAATTCTCTACCCTCAAAGCTTGCTGGTAGTCCTCCTCAGTGACCTGGTCGTCTGCAGGCTGCTGCTGCCAGGCTTGGTTGGATCCGCTGGGGTCCCACTGCCAATTGTCCACTACTGTGTCCTCCTCCGCGATGCCCTCCAGAAGTGGGTAAGGGGCAGAGAAAGAGCGCGGTAGGGTGGTGCGTAGGATTGGCATATCCACTTCTCCATTCAACATGAGGGGGTCTCCTAATCACATAAAACAATACGGTTGTCGGCCAAGGTGCAGGGGAGCAGTTATAATACTGCATCCAAAATAACAAATATATAAATAAAACAGAAGCAATAATGCATAATGTAGTGTCCTAATATAAGCAAATAATGGACAAGGCTAAGGCATAATTTGGTACTGAATCTATTATTTTCTTTATTGGCACACGTCAAAGTGTACCATAGAGCATTTACAATAGATGCTCACCAAAGGAAAGAAGAAAGACTATATTTAAATAATTTACAATTGTATCATCATAAGTTTTTTTTGGTTAATGTGATCAGTTTAACTGTCAGTTAGATAAGTTTGCCAAGTCAGTTTGAGTCAACCTGTGAGTTTATGCTGTGCATTCAGCATAAACCCCCAACTACACTCGAGAATACAAAGTAAGTATGCTTTCTATAAGTGTATTAGGGTCTTCATTCTTTATGCCACTTCTAATATGGTTCTGATTTTTAACATTTGATTTCATTCACTAGGATTTTGAAGCTTATAAAACAGGATCTGCTGCTTTTCCTTACCTACAGACTTTGGCCTGTCGTTGGTGTAAGCCCAGGAGGAGACAGTCTCTGCGGGCTCAGAGGAACAAAATCTTCCCTTTGGTGACTGACCCTCACTGGACTCATAGAAACCTAGGAAAAAGTGCAATTAGAGAGGGAGACGAGATGACTATGTCTTTTATTATACTGTAGCTCACTGATCAGTCCAGTTGTCTAAAAATATGCTGCTTGAAGCAGAGAGTGTCCCGCTGCATTTCACAAATAGACCACAAAACAAAATTACAAGCAACTGGAGCATTAACAAACAATAAGTGCGGAAATAATATTACAATCTTACAAAGGCATATTTCACAATGCAAAGAGAAAACAGTTTTGTTGCAGAGAGCAACAATTTTGCGTAAAAAATGCTCTCACTGGCTTTCATCACAATGTGTGCGTTTAGAAAAGTATGTGGAAAGTAAAGGTTCAAAATTGTGGAAGTACCAGAACTCGGCCGGCTGTCGCCTGTGTCTCCTTGAGCTCCTTCGTAACAGCCATCATCTGTGTCGATCCTCAGCTCTCCAAACTGCTGTTCTAGCAACTGCATCAGGCCCCATGGGGAACTCTGAAGAGCACTCTGAAACACAAACACAAACACATGCATTCATGCACTTTGTTTTATTGCTGTCCGTATTTGATTGCGCTGAGTTGAAAACTAATTTTTAGGTAGACGGTAAGAGGCAGTGATTTCAGCATCAAAGCAAAAATATCAAACAGATCTTGCAGTCAAATTACTAGTTTGCAGAAAAATGTTAATGGCAGAAAAACAGCTGTGAATCCTTCACTGCTTGTTTCTCTAGCCGCATACTGGCTCTCATTTTGTTTGACACTAATTAATATCATTCACCTGTTGAGATAAATTCTGAAATTATTATTCCAGTGTTCTCTATTTGTGGAGAGATGAGTTGAATTTGTCTCAAGAATACAATACAGTGTTTTACGAATAACGTTCCTCATTTGATACATGTAAAGCAGAAAAGAATGAATCTTGTATTAGATGCATTTAGTTATCAACTAACGACTTGATCGTGATAATTTGAGAGAGATACTCTCATTTCAATTTGTGCAAGGATCCTTTTCTACCTTTTTCTAAGCCAGCAGGGATAAAAATTTCCCAAATGATTGAACACAAAATGTGAAAACAGATATAGCCACAACTCAGATGTGGACCCTCCTTCACTAGTTACTAAAATAAAAATGTGGTCACCAGAGGTCACCACTGTGCGTCACAGAAATGTTTCCGTGTACAGCATCCATATCTATCAGCGGGCTCTCTCACGTAAGCAAGCTTACAGAGGAAGTATTCAGTTAGAACACGAATAATTCAAGGGTCTGTGAAGCGTGAGGGGATGTTCTTTCATGTGGGTAGGGGTGACATACACACACACACATGCAGACAAATCCTCTCTATATATACAGACAAATGTGCTTGCTCATACAGCTCAGATAAACAAAGCGGGTTCACTACAAAGGACACTGGAACGACAGTGAAATTGGACATACTAGTTCAGCCATCCAGACGATTTGAGCCGTTCTCATGTCAATATCATCTGACACGTGTACTAACATCTGTAGACACTTGCACACAATCTTGTCTGCATGGGTTTAACACAAACACACACACACACACACACACACACACACACACACACACACACACACACACACACACACACACACACACACACACACACACACACACACACACACACATGCACGCTCGCATGCACATAAGCACTTCATTTTGTCATTTTTGGAAGTAATACTGTTGACACTCAAGGCTCATTAAGAGACTTCATTACCAGAAGATTGAGCATGTCCCCGTAACAAGGTGACACTTTTTACATTACAAACCTCTGTGATGGAGCACCTGTCAGACAACTGCTACAGTCTCCTGCATCTCCTGAGCACTGTCTCTTATGTCTGTGTCTGTGCCATTAAAACACTGCCTATAGAAATGTAGAGGGATCCTATGGGGTGCCTGTGTGCAAACTATCTGATGAGAAATTTGTTTGTCACAGTGGTAGAGAACCATCTCAGCCGTGTCTGCAGCAAAGCTGTAGGGATGACAAAGTTGTTCTGACGGTCGGTCCCCCACTTTGGTCCTGACTGAAATATCTCTGTTACTATTAGATGGATTGTCACGAATTTTTTTTTTTTCAGACATTCGTGGTGCCCAGAGGATAATATCTACTGACTTTTATTCTAGCGCCACCATGAGGTTGATTTTTTTGTTTTTTGGGGACATGTCTCGACAAACTATTGGATAGATTACCATGAAATTTGCTACAGGCATTCACGTTCCCCTCAGGGATGACCCAATAACTTTAGTGAACCATCAACTTTATCTCTAGCGCCATCATCAGTTTGTCCAGTTTGGTTTACGACCAAACATCTGCAAAATTAAAGACATTCCCATCAGCCCCAGTTTGTGTTAAACATCAGCATGTTAACTTTGTAATTGTGAGCATGTTAGGATGCTGACATTTGCGTGTAGCTCAAAGCACCACCGTGCCTAATGCTGCATTGTCTTATAAGTATTATAGTAATTATGAGTTTCCCACATGTTGTTTAATGTAATGAAACCCTAATGTCCCAGATATAGTGTGTACAGTGTCTGTGGACTTTAGTTTTAACCCTAACTCATCCAAGTCTGTAATCATACAACTGTCTTGAGTTGTCAAATAACATGAATACTCCCAAGCGTAATATAATGTGTATGCAGCTAAAGTACGGACTCACAGAACCCCTAACATGGCTCTTCGTCACACTGTCAGTTTTCCATGGATGAAATTCAATAACTCTGCCACCACAGCTCTAGCTTGAAAAAATTGCATCTCTCACAACTGCAATGCTAAAGAGAAAAATTACTATAGAGAACAGGAAATTTGGCTGGACGATCCCTTGGCATGATCTTTTTGGTCATTTGCTCCAATCAGTGCTTGAGCTCTGACTCCTTTGTCCTGCAGACTAAATGCGGTCTCAATGCAAATGCTGTTGAGGGCCAATTGACCCAAGCTAACCTATGCTTCCCACACAACCTCTTCACTGCAAACACTGTCAGTTCTTTTGTCTCGACAAGGGTGCTTATTGTCTTACTATAAACAAAGCATTAGCATCACTATATCAATATGGTTCTGTGTGGCAGAAACGAAGAGTGGGGAGCTTTGTTTTAGCTAATGGCGTGGGCTAAAGAAATAGCTGGGAGGAGGAGAGACTATTGGAAATCAATTAATCAATGATGCTGTTTCACACAATTGATTGATTGTCGCCTCATTTTTGCCATCCTCACAACTGAACACACACATACACACACTGTGGAAACCATGGTGCTAGTCATTAAATTATAATGCTGCAGAAAACGAACAAACCTTTGTGGACGAACAAACCAACCAAACATACAACATATTTAGTAGTGTGGCTTTGGAGTTGGTTCATAGCAGGGAGCGTTTTGCAGGCTGCTCTTTGATTGCGCTCTATTATTAATAGTCTCACACTGGTTCCCTGACACTCTGCACACTATATCATTACTGTTTTACTGCGTCCTTTGCCGATGGAGGCTGATGGGGGATGGGGAAGACAGAGGACACGGTGCAGCCACCCTTGGCTAGCCATTAAGCCGCTACACACTGGGTGTACAAAACATCAGCTCTTTCAGCGAAATAGACTGACCAGCAGGTGAATCCGGGACAACATTATGACTGATTTCTTATTGATATCACCTGTTACACCCTCTACAGCCATTGAGGAGTGGAGGTGAAAAGTGAAACACATAAGCTTTTGGTTTTGCAAGAGAAGGGTGGCGTAGAGACATCCAAGAGCTTTTCTACAAGAGAGGGGAAAAAGATATAGACCTTGGCTACCGTAAAGAGGATTTTGATCTGCAGAATACACCCCGAACCAGTCACCAACAGAAGGCTTTTGACACGATAACGCCAGGATATAGAAATCTATGGAACAGGGCACACGAGGCATGCAGCCGCACTGCTGGACCCTCTATAATTAAAGCAATGTTGTGACTGGATCCACACAGAGAAGGCTGTGGGAGGCCAGATACACGCACACATTCACATGCACACACACACAGACACGCACGCACACACACACACACACACACACACACACACACACACTCACAAGACACCCTGCCCCCAGCTCCACTGCTTGATAGAACTACTGATCCCTTCTTTCTTAAAACACACACAGTCTATTTCAATAAGGTAAATTAAATCTCAATGGTAAACTCTAATTTGACAGAGGATGAAATTGCACACACACACACACAGATGCACGCAGTGTTAATATAACCATAGAGAACGGCATCCATCAGCATGCTCTGGCTCCCTCCTTCGTGCACTGTGGCTTGTAGGCAGGGCAGCAGGGCGGAGTGGCTGTGAATGGAGAGACATGCACAAGGCTGTGCTCTTGAGACTGACGGCTGTCTGTCCAGCTCAGAGTCCATCTCATGGTTTGTCTGTCTGCAAATGTGTATTGTTCGGCCATTGTTCAGCCTGCCTTCTCTGTGCGGATGGGTATTGGAATATGCGGCATTTTCAGAAGCCCATTTGCCCGGTCGCCCTATGTACACAAAGAACCCAAAGAACACAAAGATGTTTGAAATTTCCTTTTATGTCTTGTTTGCCAGAACAAAGCAGAGGATACGTTCCAGTGATCCATTTGAGTGATCAGTCTCTGCTGAGTAGACTAACAGCTCTGTACTCTGACTGATGATGTGCGGCTGTCTTAGCACAAGGACACACGCTACCTGACCGATGACGAGCCAGTGGTTCAGCAAAGGCACAAAACAAAAGCAAAGCCTATTGCACACACTCTTACGTAAGGAGTGTACACATGACAAGAGGAGATCAAATATGACTTCAGAGCACCTAAGGTTTCTCAGAGCCAACTCTCCTCCACACGGAGGGATGTATGTATGTCACATACTCATACACAATTAATGTATTCTCCTCTACTTTCTCCTAGCACACACAGCAGGGTGGCTGAGAGGAAGGTCAGAGCCTCGTGCTTTTCCCAGCTGGCGTCACGCAGCTGTCAACACCTTCAACACAGCACACTGTATCTGTCTGGGGCCACATTCACGGTCAAGGAGGCCACGCGGTTTCCGTGTCACCCGGCGAACTGCACATTGCGGAGACTTGAACCTACACGCATGGTGAGATTGGGGATTTGACTCGGACGCAGATGGCGACATGATATTAGAGTCCCGCAGGGCAAAAATGTTCTCCGAGGAATTCCCCGTGTAATTGCTCACACGCTAGGCTACGCATAACAGTTAATAAACATCGATCCGAAGACGCGTTGCTCAGAGAATGAAAAAAGGGAAAATGTGAGGCCCTGCGGGGAAACGCGTGGCACTTCTTCGCTGGCCTCGGGAATTGCTGTTTCCCGTCTATGCGTGTGTGTGTGTGTGTGTGTGTGTGTGTGTGTGTGTGAATGAGGAGCCAGGCTGACAGCTCCACCAGCACCAGGGGATATGGATTTACCACTGGTGCGTGTGGCACGTTGGAAACACTTGACCCGCATGTTCTCCTGCTCCAGGTTAATATACATATTTCAAATTTGTATTGTAAGTTGCCTCATCTTTGTCGTGTTATAAATCCAGTCCACAAGCTCAGATGTGGACTCATTAAGGCCAAGATAAAGCATAGTGCCCATATCATTGCCATAGCCAACTGACGCCAGTGCACAAGGCCACCTATGCGCCTTATCCTCTCACTGGGGCCTCGATCGGCATCATTAGTATTCTGCTCCATATGCGCCTATTGTTAGGCCCCCGGCGGAGGGGGAGGAGGGAGGAGTGCCGGGGTGGGGGGTGTGTGAAGAGGAGGCGGCTGATTTAATTTCTTTTTCACCCTCTTTGATAATGGCTTCCCATTGTAGCAATGTTGAGACGGCTTGCGGGCTGCGCGAGAGCAGCAGCAAAACAGAGACAAAACTCCCGGAGCCACAAATGCAGCTTGTGCAGCATTAGGAAAAAGAAAAACAGAATACAGACCCCGGTAAACGTCAAGCACGTACGAGGCTGCGCAGTGGCGCGTAAAACTTTCCTGCTGTAATGCTGTCACACCGAAACTTCAGTTTGTCTCGATGGTCCCAGCTTTTTATTCTCCCTGTTGATGCCGCGTCACAGCGGGACATATTGGTCGCAACTTCGGTTGAGCTCTACAGAGGAAAAGACGAGGCAACTACGGCAGACAAATGTTGGCCGCAACAGCGGCGCACAAGCTGAAGGAATACCTCATTCCTTTATGATGAGTGGAGAGCACAAACGGGTGCTTGTTAGGCAGTAAAACATACAAAAGTCCATGATGAGGGAACAATGGGCCATTAAATTGTGGGTCTGTGCCACGAACGGCGGGTGCTCCACCCCCCGGTTTCGTTACCCGCAGGCATAAATCTCAGCCTAACGCACAGACACGCATTACAGCCTTTCAGATGGATCCCTATTAATCAAGTTGAGTAACTTTTTTTGCAGATAGAGGTCACCTCTACACAAAGGGCGCAGCCCATACCAAGAGTCCAAGCAACGGTCAAGCGGATTACCATGAGGATAGGCTTTGAGGGCCATTAGGTATTCAAAACTATGTAGGACTATGGTACACGCAAGGGGTAAAGTGGGGTTCAGCGCAGGGTGGGGTAGTACGGTGTGAGCCAACACGGTAGAGCTGCTGGAATCCAAACATGCAGCAAAAGACACTCCACATAAACTTCTTACCAGCTGACGCCTCAGTGTCAAGTTTTCCTGCCCCCAGCTGCTGAAACACGCCAGCTCTCCTCTGGAGCTGTCCTGGGCCCGAGGGTCCCCGAGGGCCAGCGCCCCCAGCACGAGACACTCCTGCCTCTGCTTGCGGAGCTCCAGCTCGCATAGCCCGGCCAGACTCGCCTCCAGGCGCTCCTTGGTCCGACTGCGCTCCACAGTCACCGGGAAAGAGGACGCACGGTGCATGCCCCCCCCTCCCCCCCGCCTCCCTCCAAAAAAATCCCAAGAATATATGTACAATAAAAGGTAATTATTTCCCTTTCTTGTGTTTCGTGTTCATTAATTTACGAGGGCGTTCGCAGCCTACAAAGGACCAAGCTGCATCCCATTCCTCGGGACGGTATGGTTGCCTCGGAGCAGCATGGTTTCCCGGACCTTCTATGCGCTGTGCATTTTCTATTTCGCAGCTGTCAAACGCAACAGTAGAGCCCCGCCCTCTGCGACCAGCCACGGCGAGAAAGTGGGGAGTCACCCGACCCTTTGCAAACTCAATCTCAGCCTTCAATTGGATGCGAGAGGCTGTTTGGGGTAACGTTGTCCCACCCCCTTTGATTCATTACAGTGACGCGTCGACCTCACCCATCTTCTCATCTTGGCCTGCGACCAATGGACTACTTCAGGGGACGGTTATGTCTGGTAGAGCCTCAGGTTTTCTGGTCTGCAGTAAAGAAGCAGCGGCGCGGGCCACCTGGGCATCTTCCCCCAGTCACTTGTAATTAAAAAAAAAAAAAAAAAAAGGTGTACACATTTTCCATAAGGTGTAAAAAAAAAAAAGGTGTAAAAAGTATTAGTGGAGAACAAGGAGCAAAGGAGCAGAACCCAAACTAGAAACAACACAAGGGCTAAATTAGGTGTATTAGACATCAATATTATATGTTTACAAAACTGGAGAAAATGAAACAATTCAATTTTTTGGGTAATTTCTTGAAAAAAAACGTGAATATACTTTACTCGTTCTTTTTACCTTCAGGGACAGTGGATGCCCATCGTAGCTTCCCCTGGATCCAGCTGGTTCCTTTATATAACATCGAGACAGTGGTAATTAATAGGCAAATTATGCAACAGTAATTAAAGTGAGACAACAAAGAGCCAGGGTAATCCTATGGGCAGACTGCTCTGAGCATACACTAGTAGTTTATGAAAAGCTTACTATAGGCACAGCTCCCAAAAATAACAATACTTTCAATATATATCATCAATATTTTAACATCGTTTGATTTGATTTTTTTAAAGTGCAGTAACAGATGAATATTTCATCTTGGTGCCTCATGCCATCTTCCTCCGTACTACTCCACTGTAAAGTCTCCCGAGGTCAGGCGGTGTGTACTGGGGTGTTTTACAGTGTGCACTTTAAGGACAACAACTGCACTTCCCGTTAGGAAAATATAAGAAGACCCTTTTTGTGATTCAACTACAAAATTCATGAAATAAATGTGATTTCTTAAAATGCAAATGCCTGCTTTTGTGAGTCAAATAAGCAAAAGGCTACATTGGTGAAATAAACATTTAAGTATCCACTCCAAAAACAGCAACACTTTTTGTTCAACATTTTTTTTTAATTCATACTTCCATCTCTACTTCACATGAACCAGAAAGCCATTTTTATCTTCATTCTCTATGAGGCAAAGTCATCGGCAAGTCAAAACCTACGCGCAGCGCAGGTTGGATTCTTTTGTCAGTGTGTGTGTGTGTGCACACTGCAGATATACACAACATATACTTACAGTATATTTATCTCATGTATAAAGTTCACTAAAAGTCTCTCTAGAGATCAAAACATTTTCTAAAAAAACATACAGAAGAATTCTTTTTGAACAGGACAACACCAGTACGTATTTTTTATCAAGACACACTCTAAGAAGAGCATTTGCTATGAGTTTGATCGGTGGTCGTTTTCAGGAGGTTGTATGTGATTCCTATCGTGTGTTAACCAAGGCTGTTAGCTAGTACTGTGTTGTATGAGTGGCACTATTGGCTCGCCAGCTCTGTGATAGCCAGGCAAATGCCAATTAGTACAGTCGATGAAGCGCACGATTCATTAGTTGTCAGTGACAAAATGGTGGCATCCAGAACTCTAGGGTCGCCTTGGTTCCACAGCTGTGCAGCGATAGCAATCATACAATCATTCTTGTAACACAGAAAACTCTGTGAGTGCAGACTAGAAAAGAAAGAATGAAAAAACTTGATTTGTTTAAGTCAAATTTGTTGGTAACTGAGAAACATGGAGTGATGAAGGGAATGATGAAGGCAAAAACAAAAAACAATAAAACAACAACAACAGGAAAAAAAAAAGGACTTAATTTGCATCATTGTGGAGACTGATGGAATTGAAATTCAATTCAGGTCTGCTGTGAGAGTTTATTAAAGGCCCGAGTGCATATTTGATTTGGACTGAGGAGGAGGAACATTTTACAGCAGTTCAGTGTTAAGATTTAAGTCACTATGAACTGTTTCACTCAGCCTTGACAGTGAAATAAAATACAGTTTCCCCAAGATTAAAATCAGCATTCAAAGGTATCAAACCAAAGCTGGGAAGTAAAACCAACTTAATCAAGTATTTACAACGTCTCCTTCAAAACAGTTGAGAATGTATGAATTAAAAAAAAAAAAAAAAATTATTTCAAGCATCTGAAAAAGAAAAAAAATATCCATTTTCTCATACACTTTAAATACAAACTCTTTAAAGCATTTCAATCACATTTTCTTATATATTTCATATATATATGACATTTCTGTACCATCAGATACATGAAGCATATCTTCACTATAATCTTGCAGTATCATCAGGATTGTGAAAGTGATTTCTATAAAACAGAAAACATTTCCAACCACCCACATTTCACATTCAGGTCTTAAGGTTTCCATGTGTTATCATTAACTCTGCCTTCTTTAAATGTAATACACAAACAGCACGGGTCCAATCCTGAAGCTTTACTGCTGTTTTCACTGGGTCAGTCAGAAAACACGCCGCGCAGGCACACAGTAAAGATACCTTTATTCCTCCTACAAATCACTCATTCTTGCCTTGCTCTGAAATACACAAGGAAGTGTTTTCAGACTGCTGTTTGGATTTGCCTCGTCTGGGATGTGTTTTGGAAGATTCACATGTAATCACCTCAATAGTTATTCTATTTGGGCAAGCAGCAGGATAAAAATCCAGCTATTTCCAATGAGTTTTGAAGATTTAAATCACCAGTGTGATTGTCAAATGAACTGGAACACACCAGTGACTATTTCCTCAGCCCTCCATTCACCTCCGAACTAAACCAGTGCCATTTCTCGCTCTCATTCTTCACCTGGAAAACGCCTTAAAGTGCTTCACTTTCTCTTCTTTTTCTACACAAGGAAGTTTTTCTTAGTTTGGAAGTGCTTTCATCGCTGAAGTCTGTCAGGTGTAAGGGGACTCTGTTGACAAACTCTTAAGAGATGCTCTTTACTGCACCTAATCCAGTATATATATAACACATGACATACATGATAAATACTTCATTCAAAACAATGTGATAATTCGTGAAGGTACATTTCTACTTCTTTGTTTTGGTTCAATTTAGTTGCGTTAAGATAATTATCATGCTTTCATTGTATCCAAGACAGACACTTGAAATGGGGAAGGGAGAGTATAATTTGGGTTGAATAAGGTGTTTCAAAAACAGCAGTTTGACATTTTGGGAAATATTCTTATTTGCTTTCTTGCTGAGAGTTTTGATAACACTCTCATTTCTGCATGCTAAATATGAAGCTAGAGCCAGGAGCCAGTTAGCTTGGTTTAGCACAAGAAACGAGGGGAAACAGCCAGCACAGAGACTAGAAACACTGGGAACCAACTTGGTATGAAAGCGGTTTCCCCCAGTCTTTATGCTAAACTGAGCTAATCGGCTGATCTGGCCAGTACAGCCAGGAGATGGTTAGCTGAAAGACCAGAAACAGCTCCATGAGCTGGCTAAATAGCTGCTGGCTGTAGCTTCATGTTTAGTGTGTAGACATGAGAGTGGTATCGACCTTCTCATCGGTCTCTAGGCAAGAAAGCAAATGAGCGTATCTCTCAGGCTGTCAAGCTATTCCTTTTAGCAAAGAGTGGTCGAGCCACTAATGCGGTGACATGGACAAAGAGTTGCTCATAGAGGACAGATGTAGGGGTCCAGGTTATATATCCATTTACAAGAGAAAAATCACCAAGTTCAAGTTAATTCAATCTTAACAATTTAGATGATCAAGTCTGTCTTCTTCCCTTTGTCAACCATGGATCTAAGCCACTTAGTATGCATCCAAAAGTGACATTAATTGATAGTTTAAGCAATCAATCACCTTGTATATGCAGGTGTAAAATAGTTTCTTCAAAGGTTGGATACTTCATTTTGGAACAAAAGTCTTCTGTTGTAAACTGTACCCTGGTGGGGCTAATGCAAGGCAGCATCCAAACGCATTAGCATTAAAAAAAGGCAGTCTGGCTGCAGGAGCCACAAAAGAAAAAAAAAATTAAGAAACACACAAGTGTGGTATGGTAAAAATGTCACACTTTACAGCACACAGTTGTGCGAGCACGCACACGCATGCATGCACTCTCTCTCTCTCTCACACACACACACACACACACACACACACACGCACACACACACGCACACACATGCGCGAATATAATCGCGCAAATGCAGAATCATACTTGCACACTGGACATGTCACAGACATATCTGGCATGCATTTTTAGAAGAAAACACTTTTTGTTAGAAATTCTTTAACTGGTCTAGAGCTCTGATAATTTCTTTATATACATAAATTAACAATAAATATAGGTAATGTTTATATATTTTGAAATATATATATTAAATAATGAAATATTCTTATATATTTCAAATATATTCATAGAATTCTTTCTAATTTGAAACATTTTTAAAGAGATATAATCACAGTTTAGTAATAAAACAGGTAAGAACACAGGTCTCCCTACTGGTCTGGCTGCAGCATCCCTTTTTCAAAGAAGAGTAAGTTGTGATCAAAGTCTGGCCTTTTAGTCCAGGCTAATACATTCGACTTCATTAGAAGGATGAGGAATAATGCAGTGTACAGCAGCTAACACTGTGGCAGGGGCAACTGATCATGCGAACTGTGTATAAGGTTAGAAATACTGGTTTAGGTCTTCTCAGTCTTTAGATTCTACTTTTAAATCTTTCAACACAACGGTCTGACAGGGAACCAGCCCCGACAGAGACCATACAGGCCAGGGTCAAACAAGGCAAGGAGCTTCCAGCAACAATACTTCTTTCCGATTTTGGTTTTGGGACGATACTGCACTCTGATTATCTGGAGGTTTTTAAAGGGACACTGCAGCGAGGACCTCTAGGGGACGATTGGTTTGGAACAGTCGAGAGAGTGTAGAAAGCCATAAAGACTCGAAAGGACCCCCCCTTTCCTTTGACTCGATTCTCTCATCTTTGTCTGTTCTTCTTTTTTTTGACACACATAGACTGGAACTGGACCACATTAACACTGACTGAGGGGAGCTAGGTTGTCTAAATGCATGCAGTAGTTTTCCTTCTTTCTCTCTGCCACTCTCCTGGTCCACATGGCTTACAGTAGGATGCACTTGGGAATAAAGAGCGTAGAAGGAAACGGTTATCCCATAAGCGTAGAGAAGGTGCAAGTCTCGCACCTTCCCACAATGCCTCAGTGATATTGGGGACACCTCAGTTCCTGTGTGTGATAGGGGCACTTTCTGTCCATGACTTCCTCCACCGGGGGGGTTTTACCCTCTGTGCGCTGGTTACCCTCTGTCCCTCTCTTTGTCTCTGTTGGACCAGCTCACTGTTGGTCCACTGTTCTCCCTCTGTCCTCTCTCTCTGTCTTGCTGCTGCCTGCGTACTGGTTCACAAACAAAACAGGTCCTATATTGCACAGCACGCCCTCATGGCCTTTTGTTGGCGTGTCAGTGATAGCGACTCCTCTTCTCCTCCGTCTCAGAGCTGTAGTCGCTTAAACCAATGCCGCGCTGGAGGTTCAGTAAAGAGTCTTTCATCTAAATAAGAGGACAGAGAAAAAAAACAACGTCAAATGGACTTTGACGGCAGGGAAAAATTCAGCAACCTTGAACACCGAATGTCTGTTTTTGCTGCCTCAGAACAGACAGGTGTTTAATCTCTTTCTAGATCCAGTGTTTTGCGTAGAAATTCCAAAATCATAGTGTAATTTGCAGAAACTGTGATTCTTTTTTTGACCTCTGCTTTTAATATGTGTAACAGGGTTTGCAAAGTGTGTCATTCCACTTGCTATATATCTTATAGTGTAGGTTTCCTGGCTCACGGGCAACCTCTCTCAGTAGTGGTTGTAATGCATTTTACATTGCGGAAATGGTCACATACCATGATAGAGTGCACTTGGCAAACTAGCTCGCTAGTTGTGGCGCTACAATAGCTTGTTGGACTCTTATAATGTGCTGGGTCTGAGCTGACTGTTGCAGTATGCAGCCTCTTTCCGTAACCCAGTACAAAAGCAGGTACATCACACATCACGTCACAGTTCTGATTTTGAAAACGTCTCTTTGTATCTGAGTACCTGGTCTAACAGCACCACTGATGACTTGATAATCTCCCTCCACTTCTGCAACTCGGAGTCATGGTAACGCTGCTGTGCCTCCAGGAGCTGGGCCCACTCCATCTGCGTCTGAGGCAGCTTACTGGGAAACACGTACACACATTAGCAACATCAGGGTGCAGCCACTGAAGCGTGACTTCCATTTTGAGGGACTGCCAACAAACAGTTTGGTAAATTGTTTCAGTAAGCCCAGAGCTATTCAGGGGTATTTTTTAGAAGCTCTGTGTTTTCCTGTCACACATGTCAACTGCTATACGGATATGGTTTAGTGTGTATGTAACAGTAATAGTGTGTGTGTTGGTGTACGTCTGTAACTGTATGTGTATGCTTGTGTGTGGCCGCCGTTTGGGCAAACAGCCGAATAACTACAGTGGAAGTTTTTGTACGCTCCGGTGCCCAAAAAGCCCATTAACCATGTTGAATCGGCATAAAAATGACAAAAAATGAATGTAGAGCGTGCATCTGTGCCTCTGTGTGTGTGTGTGTGTGTGTGTCTACCTTTCATGAAGCCGTAGCCCTTGCCAGGTTGTTAAGGACTGTGCAGAGTACTCCAGCATCCACAGCTTGTAGAAGAGCATCATGTTGAGGAACACCAGCAGGACCAGGCTGAAGAAAGTCAGCAAATGAGTCATTCCCTTTGTATTTTGGTAATTCATATTGCCCTTGATTAGCTGATATGTAGATGGAAATTACATTCAAATTAAGTAATGGGAATCCTATGTAAATATACGCATCTTGTTATGCTGGCTAATCAGATATTATATGTACCTTAAACAGATCGTATGGATGGCAATGAAAGGAGAGGAGAGAGAACAAAAACTTTCAGTTGTAAATTAGACAAAAACTACCCAGAGCTTACTGAAAAAATGGATGAAATCATGCAACAAGTGACTCAGAGATATTGTAATATGTTACACGAGCATGAGTGTATCCCTGTCGAATTTGTATTTGCATCCCCATGGTCAGGTACGTAGGCTTGTGTGTGTGTTTGTGTGTAGTGATTTGTTGCATACACGAAGCTGATGATGAGCAGCAGTTTGGAGACACTGTACAAAGCGAGGCCGCCGGGCAAGTGATGGTGTTCTGGACTCTGGTGTCTGGTCTGTGTGGATCCTGCCACTTGTTTGATCCTCTGAATCACTTCCTCGTCCGTCGGCGTGGTAACGGGGCTGAGCGCCTCGTCCAGATGCTGGCTGCGCATGTGGGGGAGTGGCCTCTTCTTCCGCCTCACCGTGGAGTTCTTCACCACCTTGGCCTTCGGAGACAGCTGGTGGGTCTCGGTCAGTATTTCCTCTAGCTTGGACAGCTCCAACTCTGAGAGGGAAGGAGACAATTGTTACATGCCAAAGTGTTAATGGAGTATCTGGTTTTGTTTAAATTTTCTTCATTCCACCCTCCCCTCTCTTTAATAGTAGCCAAAACACACTGTACCTCTGTGATTCAAATGTATATTTTCTACAATAACCCACTGATATATCTATTAATCTACATTTAAGAATCATAACAAATGTTATATTTTTGTAAAAATATATTAATATATATGAAATTATGAAATATCATATTTTCCAGAACAGAAAAAACTAACAACAATCTAGTTTACCAAGATGGCGGAAGTTTTCTTCTAGCCCACTCCAGAAGTTTTTCTCTATAAAGCCTTTCACCAGCCCCCATGGCTGCTTTCTGTAGCGCAGCTCTGTCGAAACCCTGAGAGAGAGAGACAAAGATGCGTCTTCGGATATAGATCTTTCAGAATAGGTTATAAAAACAGTTATAGTAAAAAATATTAAATGGAGAGCAAATTCAAAAGTAAAGTTGTTAAACCCCCCCACCCATGTACTACTACGTCTCATTTGCCAGGTGTGAGCTGTGTGTATCTGACCACCTCTTACTCACCGTAACCGGCACTTGTTCTTGGCCACCCTGGTGAGCATGTAGCGGTTGAGAGTGTAGAAGTAGTCATGGTAGGGCACGTCATGTGTGATGACCTCGGCATCGATGATGTAACACTCACTCTCCTGACTGGCTTTGTACAGAGTCTGAAAAGACGGGGGAATATGGTGTGTCTTTGAGTCGCATCAAACTTAAAAAAATATATAAATCATAAGGAATGTTTCTCACATACTAGAGTTGACTGTACCTGTGTCTCAGTGACTGTGGCTGTTTTTGGGGCCAGGGGGTTGGACAGAGAGATGGTGTACATGATCTCTCTGGTCTGGTTCCCAGCGTCCTCCTTCTTCCATGGGTGGTAGACCACATCTAAACCGCAAAATGACAAGACAGAGACATGGATGAATTGCTAAACACTGCAGGGGACCACATTTTTGGCTTGCGCTGTCTCCAGAGAGGTCAGATGTCAGAGGTCAGCAGTGGAACCGTCACAAATACAAACCTGAAAATCGCCTCTGTTCCATGAAGTCATTCATGAACTGCGACTCCGTGAAGAGGATGTCATAGAGCTTGTCCACACTGAACTTGTAGACCTCGTTGATGTACTGCCTGCCATTCAGATCCTCGTGGAAAGCCTGTACTTCACCTACACATCAAAGAGAGGAAAAGACAAGATGACTTCTCTTGATTGTTTTCAACTTTTGTCACTAGCATCATCTACATCATCCTTTTATGAGTGGTGAAATCAATAAAAGAGCAGACTTTCTATAGGATTATATATATATATATATATATATATATATATATATATATATATACACACACACTTTTTAAAAATTGTTTTTCATCAAATGTATTTTATATCTGTTCTTTGCAGTTACCCTCGTCGTGTGTTTCCGAGGAGTCACTGAGCTCAGTGGGGATGTCCTCATTGTCGTTGAAGTCAAGTGAGGGTGAGGGCACAGGACCGCCAGGCCCGCTGGTATCGTTGTTCTTCTCTTCCACCACCAGTGGCACAGCCAGCAGCTCCCCGTCTGGTAGGCAGTCTGCATATTCCTCTGCTGGGAGGTCAAACTGGAGAAAAGAAGAAGAAAGGCATCAGTCACATCAATAATGTTTCCCTGTTAAATGTTGTCAAATAAAGGTCCTGGAGTTTGTCTGACCCTCAGAGATGTTGCACATCATCTGACCGTAGCCTTCTGCAGTGTAAATATGTGCGTGTGTGTTAATTAACAATATGTAACAGATGTAACTTACTGTGATGGGTGTGTCATGGTTGCCTGGGATAGTGCTGTTAGGGATGACCTTCTTATGTAGCAGAGGAGGGCTCCCCTCAGGCTTGGCCTCAGTGCTGCTCTTAGACAAGTTGTCATTGTTGATCTCATTCTCTTCATTGGGAATCTCTTCGCTGAACCTTAGTAGCACCAGACAACAGTGTCAGACCTTTGCTCAAGTAGTGTTTACAACAAGCTTTTTTATGGTCTGATTTGCCCGACTTTGGTTCCAGATGGGTCGGATCTGAATGTAGTAAAATGCTACTGTATTGTCAGAATGTTTGGACAATCATAGCAAAGTACTAAAGGATCAGCTTATCATACTCTTTCTGCATTTATTATACACTGCCATTTTGCACAGTTCCTATTGCACTCCAAGCGCTCAGAAATTGCACAATGTATTTCTTATAAATGCTGTTTTTGATGTATATATTGTATATTTTTATTTTTATTTAATATCCGGCTCTGCAGGTCTGCAACTCTGCAGTTGTGGTTTTCATTTTTAATTGTTGTTCTCCCCAGTCTGCTATTAGATTGACAGTTTCCCTCACAGGATCAACAAAGTATATCTATCTATCTTAGAAATGTTAAAAGTGAATTCAAGAGCAAGCGTTGTTTTGAAGTCTAGAAACAGTTACAACAGACAGTGCTCAGCACGCACATTAAATTGCAGACTTGTGACCAGCCATTGTCTATTTATCTGTCCGATGGTTGAAAAGATGAATGACTTTCTAAGTTTATTTGGTGTGTGTGCACATGACAGCACCTCAAACTCATGGCAGAGTCGGCTATTTTCGATTCAGTAAAATTTTTGGAACAAGCTGATATGCTGTGGGAAACTGAGAAAATTAACATACTCTTAAAAATACCACTTCACTTTACTACTATGTGTGTACGTCGGTCTCATTAACAAAGCCACAATCACATTAAGGTGGTTTTGGAGCATCTCATTTGACCTCTGTTCAGCCTTTGAGGTAAATCTTTCTTCTCTCTCACCTTTTAACTCACTTTGTAACCTCACCCAGTAGAAATGTACTGATTGTTGGATATCGGCCATATCACATAGCCCCCTTTACCTCGTGGGGCAGTTAACAGAAGACTTCAGACATTGTGAGTGCAAACAGATTCTAACCATGACTCTGTATTGATTTTACCTAGTAAATCCACATCAGACATGAAGGGAAAATGTAAATGAAGGAGGAGACAGAGCAGAAAAGGATCTTTTAAGCCTTCAGGCATATGCAGAATTTGCTTTATGTTTCTGTTAGTTGCCGAGCAGTATCCACACTAGCTGCTAAACCAGTAAGTTTAAATTAAATGTTTCAAAGTGCTCAATGCTTGTTACAGCTCATACCAGACTCTAATTATTTTGTAATTTAGGCGAATAGGTAAGTGACTGAAAAATGTTTCTAGTGATAGCCGTTAGTAACGTGGTAGCCATAGTGATGCCGCAGTGTAACCAGACTCACCCCATGGTGTTGAAGTCGTCATCAGGGGGAACATAGTCCTCATCATCACTGGTTAGGCCGAGCTCGTTGCCATAGCACTGATGAACAAAGTGCCACAGCTCTTTGGGGCACAGGGGCTGCAAAAAGCATACACCAATAAAAAATGAGGAATAAGAAAACTCAAAAATACCGCAGAGTAAAATCTGTAAGTAAAAACAGTGGCCCACACCATTTCTTTTCTGCACGATCAACCTGTAGATGCAAATAGTGGAGCTTAAGAATACACCCGCACATCAGATTTGCTTACCTTGTCCAGCAGCGCATTCTGCCACAGCCTGAACATCATCATGTACGTCCTGTCCCTGGCTCCAAACGAGGTGAAAAAGTGCTGTGAAGAATGAAAGGCAATCGTGTCTGAGCCCACATACCACAGAACCAAAAAAAAACAACCCACTAACTGTGGAAATTAAAGGCACAATTTGAGGAGTACGGTTTAAACCGTTTATTTGACATATTTGGGCAGTGATGGTGGGCATTAATGTCTTGCCAACCATTTTCCAGTCACCCATTTGTGACAGGAACATGCCCGAAATGATTAAATAAACAATCTTCCTGTTAACAGCCAGACTTTGTAACTTTGTACCTTTGTCCCTCAAGCCCTCCCTGGCGTCTACTTAGGCAAAGATGATTAGATCTAACACATAATCTCTGCTCAGTCTTAGGTATGCCTACATTGGTTACTACTCCAAGTTTTTACTAATGTAAATGGCTGTGATTTAGTGATTCTGTATCCTTTACCTTCTCAGTGTCTGTGCAGACCTGGATTGCATTGGGAATGAGGCGGGCAGTCTTCTCTTTTGTCATTGAGCAGATGTCCTTTAGCCGCACTGTCAGCTACCCACAAACACAAAACAAATACACACAAATTACAGTACTGAGTATGACCCAATACTGCCGATATGAAAAAAAAAAAGAGAACGCACAGAGGTGCAGAGCGTCAATAAGCATACCAGTGTTTCCCAGCGGAAGATGTTGCTATAGAAACAAATCCAGTTCTCAGAGAGGTAGAGTCGTCCCTGCAGGAGGATGTCCCGTTGAAGAGCACAGGAGTAGTCTGAGAAATAAAGCAGTCACGAAATCTCAGAAAGAAATACCACCACACACGCTAAGCATGATGCAAATTTACAAGTTACATCACAGAGACACTACATCATTACCATACAGAATTATAACATGAAAACATGCTAATATTCAGTCAGTTGTTACCTCTGTCATGTAAATAAACAGGTCATTTGATAGCACACGGTTCACTGTCACACAGAAACCTCAGCGCAGTGCATTTAGGCACTCCTGGTGTATGTATATCTTGTTTATAAGCTGTGAACTCACCATTACCAAACCATAAAGTCATACCCTGAGCTCAGTTTTACCCTAGAGTTTTATTTTTGAGGTATTTCAGACAAAGACAGCATTCATCAGAGAGTTGGGAAAATTACGCAACAACAAATCAACTAAACTTGGGACATTATGTGCTCATGGCAGAGTGCATTATGTTCTTAGACTGCTTGAAGTAGTTTATTACCAGGTTAGAAGTTCCTCTAAAATAAGCATAGGAGGGTGTCTGGAAACTGTGGAGTATTTTCTACATTGTGAGCAAACAGAATCTAGACATATTTACAATTTACGTTACTACGTTCAAAACTCGGAGTGTCCGATATCTCTCCCTCTCTGTTGTATAAGGATGAATCATTTTCTAATTATTAACAAGTAAGCTGCATCCTGCCAGTCCTCAGATGGCCCCACTGTGTCTATAGCGTCCACTCACCCACAATGAGTCTCTCTGTGTCAGGGAGCTGCTTGAAGAGTTTCCTAAAGTCCTCATTGCGCTGCTTGTATGTTGGGCTGAGCACCTGCAGTGCAAGGCAGAGTCAGAAACATCACCCGCCACACACACACACGCGCACGCACACACACACACACACACACACACACACACACACACACACACACACACACACACACACACACACACACACACACACACACACACACACACACACGTATGCTTCCAAAAGTCACACTCTTGAATTTCTCTGACTCGCTCACTCACAAGCGTTATCTCCGTCACGCAGCCCGGGCTATTTGTTTCAAAGAGCACGTGAGATAACCCTGTTAAAACCACCCACAGGTTTGATGGCTTTCACTTTTTTGACAAACACTGGAAATGGACATATAGTAAATGGCAAGCAGAGGAATGTGGCTTGAGTTATCTGTAGTCATTAATGATACTTAATAGCAGAGTGATTTGAAGCGCAAATGTCCAGACGTCAGCCCACTGCAGATCATTCACTTCACATGCTGCCCTTACTGACAGCATTTATGAGTCACATTCTCAGATTTTACTTTATGGAGCAGCACGTTTCTGTCTGACAATGAGGCTTTTGTTTAGTGACAAGAGGTAACACAACTGTTGAAATCTCAAGTATAAACATAACCGTACACAGTGGCTTGATTAATCTGGTCAGACCAATTCTTTCCAGCACTGGGAAATATATCCTATTTAATACGATCACATTTTCTCTTTTGCTGGGCTTTGGCAGACTTGATTATTTGCAGAGTAAACCTGCGATGTGTAAAATCGCCAAATTTGTGGTGGAGTGAGGGCTCTCACTGTCTGTGCCAGATGCTTTCCTTCCACAGGGAAACTTCAGGAAACTATAGCCGCCAATAGAGTAATAAGAGGTATACTGAGACAAAAGAAAAAAAAATATTCCTTTGGGTCAGGGCTGGCAGGCAGAGAACTGCCTTTTCACATTAAAAAACACTACAAGTGCTTCCTCTGTAAAACAAGAAGCTGAAATACTGAAATACTGTTTGGGAGTATCTGTTGCTGCTTCTGCTCACCTTTGAGAAAAGTGTGGTGATGAGGAAAACTGCTCTGAAATCATGAGAGTGACAACTCTGAGAGCCCTTACTAATTGCCTGGAATTGAAATGAGCTGCACAAACCATCATGATGCTTCCTTTTAAAACCATCATCCATGTCCAGAAACAACCAAACACACCTACACTGTTTACACATCAAGACACTCACACAATAACCTGATGATCGCTCCAAACAACAGGCCTCTATGAGCTCTGGGAAAACTCAAATAGCTATGACTCATAACTAAACCAGTTGTTTTCTTTAGGGCTAGAGAATTACCACAGAACTCTGCTTACAGCAGCATACAGTAAGGACGAAGCTTTTTGCTGTTCCAAACTACAAAATTTCAAGCTTCCCCACATTCTTTTTCTCTCTCTCCTCGTTTGTCTCTTTGTTTTGAGCTTACAAGTGGAGGACAACTTACAGCAGGGATGTCCTCAGTGTCCCACTCAGGGTCCTGAAGCTCCAAGGCAGCCCAGCCCCACTCCCAACCCCACTCCCCTCTAGCCGGACCCCGCAGAAGCCACCCTGCCAACTCCTCATCCAGCTCCAACACGGCCTCCCAGTCTGACATCGTACAAATCTCTTCCAATTCCATATTCATCGCACCAGATCCTTTTTGGCGCCTTGGTGGAAGCAAGTTTCCCAAAACGGGCCCCAGTGGACTCCGCTTAAGTTGGTGGACCTGTCAGTTAAAGTAGGTTTGGAAAATACGAGTAGACAGAACTGGTGAGTCCAGTGGTTTGGAAGCTGCAGTATCCGCCCCCTGTTTTGGGTGCTGCTCCCTTTCAGTGTTGAGCGGTGTTGATGGCACACTCCAGCCACATGATCCTTGTCTCGCTCTGTCGTTCTCTGGCTCTCTCTCTCTCTCTCTTCCTCTCACTCACACACACACACACACAAACACATACACACAGGGAGAGGAGTTACGGCCGTTGCCCTCTAGTAACCCCAGCCAACAAGTCCTTTATTATCATGCCAGCTTTTTCCTTTTTTTCTGCTTACTCCTCCTAGTAAGCGTGTGAGCTGAGTGAGTGTTTGTGTGTGTGTGGTGCTGTCCAGGTCTGACTGCTTGTAATTACCTGGTTTATGACCAGCGAAGAATGAAGCCAGTTTACTTTGTGGAAAGGAGGACTAATACAGCCAAGGAGCAAGAAAACAATGCTGAATAAAAGAGAGAAATGAGTCCACGGAAGTATGTGTTGAGTCCTTCTTGCTGTCTGACCAAGTGATTGAGTTACAGAGGACAGATGTGACCTCCCACTATTCTTAACTAAAAATATTTCAAGAGTCAAGAAGGTGGGCATAGTGGTGGAAGTCCAAGCGGCAAAAAACCCCCTCAAAAAACACCATAGTTACTACAGCTCACATTTCATTGACTCCTGCTGGACGAAGCAAATGTGTAGCCCACATTTGTGCACTGGAAATCAGCCATGACTCCCAACTGTCCTCTGCATTGTTTCCCAATCGTTCCTTTGAACCAGACACTGAGGATTCAATCTGAAGAGTAGTCTTGAAAAATAGTCTTCGATGGCAGTCCTCTTGAAAAACAGTGCTGACACACACAGCTCTAAACAGGCTTTCACCCACACTGGGAATTTCTTTACATCATGTGGATAAAATTCCAGTGGAATGAGGGTTCATCTGCTAAAAACTGCCTCCAGAACAAATAGTTCCTTGAAATTCCTTGTGGCGTGTATGTTCAGAATAATCCTTTATGTGCTGCTCATTCAGTTCATTTTCTCTTACAAATCAAGCAAAGAAAGCAGCCATTGTGACTGATGCAGTGCCCAGTTTTCAGGTGACAGTATGAGACTTGTGATGAGGTGGATACACTCAGTTTATGGATTTGGCTAACTATTAACTCGCTGGACAAACAGTAAGGGATGGAAGAGACTGGGACTGTAAACCAGGGTGGAGTTTCAGTTTGTTAAATGGGGTGGGGGTTGGAGGCATGTGTCCATCCTTTTAACAACAATCCCATCCTTTTACTATGGCTGTTTTTAATTTGATGGAAAGTCAGTTGGAGATTATAGGATTGTGTATCGATCCGAGTGAAGCAACGCGAAAGGCCCGCTGTACACTCTCTGCTGCATTTATCTATGTAAATCTAAACGAATGCAAATCACAGTGTTAAGTCCTGATCTCACATATCCATGCACTGTTTGTTAGCATTTTCCTCCAGTGTTGCTTACTTCCTGGAGACTATGGGTTAGTCACCATGGAAACACTGCGACAAACTTGGGCTGTTGAGGAAAGATGGCCACTGTGCATATCTCTAACATGCTCAGAACCCACATTGGGACGGATGCATTTTTAATCACTGTGGTTTCAGCGCCATGGGAGGTCATCATCGCCATGTAGAGGTGCACACATACAGAAAACCAAGCATACAATCTCCTACATGCAGGTGTAGCATAGGTGTGACCTACATGTACAGTCACAGCCAACTGAAGACAAGGTATCAGTTCAAACTATCTCACCTATTGATTGTGCTTTTGTATTTATTGTATGAGTAAGGATGAGTGTACAAGATATCAGGAGCACAGCCCTAATACTGAGATGAACATTTTATGAACAATGAATGCTTCAAAGCTTCAAAGAGTTGCTTCAGTCAGTGTCCCCCTCCTCCTTTATACAGTTTGCCTTTATCCGTAGCGATGGCAAGGTCAATTATTCACGCTGCCAACCCCGCACAGTAAAAGTAAACATCCATTTTAACAAGCCATTTGGTCTTATATTAGGTATTTGAGCAGTATTTCCTTAAAAACCAAAAATAAAATCTGTCAATGCGGTTTGATAATTGCACTTGTTGCACAAGTTTGCAACACATGTATTATGAAAATACCACTTGATTTGAGAAAGCTGCATTGGAAGCAGGTTAAATACTCGGAGTTGCCAACGAGTTAGCGGATTCTTTTTTCACTTGTGGATGAAGCTGACGGTACGCTATTTTTTTCTACTTGTCAAACAATAGCATAAAAAGACCATAATCAATAATGTATTAGGGCCGTTTCCCAATACTTTCCTTTTACCCCTGTCTTTCTATGCCATTTAGCCCCAGGCCCATTAATTCCTACTGAAGAAGTGACTGTTTAAAAACAGCTCACATACTGTATATACACTGTAGTTCACCCTTACAGTGAGAAATATGCACTTCACTTAAAAAGTACAAAGTTGAATCCACAAGCAACAAGTAACACACAATTGCTTAGTTCATTACATTCAGAGGTTTTGCTGCTACAGCCTCACTTGGTCTAGTGTGACCTAGAGCTAATATGGTGGCTAATATTTCATAATTTTAGATAGATATTACTGTGCTGACATTACCTTACATTAGAGTCAGTTTGCTACCTTTATACGGTAAGTCTTCTCTACTAGCACTGCTCTTACACTATGTCGTAGTATTTACCATTATCCCACACTTGTCATTTCTGGCCACATAGTCTCACTTAAAAGAAAAGGCTAAGTCACTTTCTAAACCAGCTGGGCACCATTATATTTTGCAAATGTAACTCAGGTTTTGTAAGCGCATTTGCTGGGGAATATTTTCAGCTGTGGATTAATACACATGCTACATGACAGTAGTGAGTATTTCTGGTACTAGGATGTTATATGTGTGGGATTGGATAAAAAATAAACTACAGTGTATGTGTTCGTGGAAATGACGACATGTGTCACCCAGTGTAACAGTGTGGCTCACTGGTGTGTGTTTTTTTTTATAGTTTTTTGAAAATGGTAGAGCTCAATGGCTCAGAGAAATAAGATACATCCGAAAACAGAGAAAATACTTGTTAGTAGGTCTTTTAATGACATTTGTTGACAATAAAAATGAGAATATCACCAGCTTTGTCCTTTAAGAAAAAAAGATTTTGGGGCTCAATGGTGGGTAATATAAGTTTGCAATGTATTTGATGACAAGAGCAGATGGTCCTGATTTCTTGTACACTTAATCTATACTGCTGGTAGCCAGCTGTATGTCATCTGTAAACATGACATTTACATCTGTTAGACATTAACAGCGTCAGCGTGTTATATGTGATGCTCCTTTCCAGATAGTGGGTCAGTAGAGAAAATGTGAGTTGTTTTTTATAGCTGAGTGGATTAGAGAAGTATTTAAGAAGCTGTCTGGACTTATTGGACCAAGCCTCTTTTGAACTCAACAACATTTCTCCATTTTCGATATCTGCATGGCAGTCCCTGTATTGTCTTCTGATTGTCATACCCGAACCCTGAAACCTAAGTGTCCCAGTGTCTGTGTTTGTTGGGACAGGGGAAACAGAGCACGACTGGAGAGAAGCATGCTGAGACCTAAAGCACCATGCTCCATTCCCCTGCTGTTCAAAGGCATTCAAGGCTCGTCCAAAGGCCCTTGCGATGGTTTGTTGATTTGTTTAGTACAGTGAGAAACTCAGTGCGCTTGTTACCACCTGTTGCGTACCAGATTTAGAAGTTTGTGTGGTGATAGGCATTTGACCACATCTCAGGGACTCGTAAAATACAGTCTCTCCGTTAGAACAAGTTCTGATGCAGCAAATAAGAGCATTAGCCCGGAATCGTTCTGTAATTGAAACTATAGGGCTTTAGGTAACAAATATCTAAGAAATGTCTACTTCAACCTGTCAGAAACACTTCTTCCGAAGTGTGGCTTTGCTATTAGGTGGTAACAACACTAAGTGAAGTCAATGGAATGAGAAACAGGCGGGCGGGAGGGATATAATCATCCCACCGCTCTGAGAACCAAGAGACAGAGCAAGAGAGACAGAAAGCTATTCATGGCTGCACAAGAATACAAGTCATGCTTACTCTCAGGATGTGTTGTCTTTCATGCTAGGGAGACAAAGGAAGAGTGTACACACAGGGAATAATAAAAAAAAGAAATAAAACAACATAAAATAGGAAAAAAAGTCCAATAAAGACACTTATGGAGAAACTGGGGTTTGACACTGGGTGGTGTCACCCTCAAGCCTGCCCACTCTGTGGGCTTGGTTAATGCAACAGGCACATTTTCAGTGTAAATGTTGGTTGACAATAATTATTAAGAGGTTGTTCAGTGAGTGACTACGTCTGAGAATTACGATGGGGTCATAAACAGTGTTAGCACTCCATCTTGTGGTGCAATATAAAACAACCTGGCGGTCTTGGGTCTGCAGTGTGTGTACCGTGAAGAACTACCTTCGGTAAAATTTTTAAGCCTCACATCTAGTGTTTTAAGTCCCACTGCAGCCTTTCCGTTCTCGTGACTCCCTGCATCAGAAAGGTCCACCTGTTGCTCCCCTAAATCCCATGCTAATCCCTGCCCGGCGGACCAGTAACCCACACTAATGATTTGGTGCTCCGGTAAAAAAAGGGTCGAGGACAACAACCTTTCATCTCGTAAGCAGCACTCATCACTAAAACAACTCCAGGACACTTCCAGGAGTCACCCACATGACGTGAACACACACAAGCACACATACAGAAGGCACCCATAAAAGACGTGCGAAATCACACATGTCGACAATGTAAATAAAAACAAGGTATGACTTACGTTGTACCAGCTTTGGCTTTTCTGTGGAGAGAGAGAGAGAGAGAGAGAGAGAGAGAGAGAGAGAGAGAGAGAGAGAGAGAGGTATTAAACACTGTGAAGGTAGTACATACTACATAAGGCTTGTGGGCTCATACAGACATTCTGAGGATGTGAAACATGAGACACCTGATCATAACAAGTACCAGCAGGCGTAAAGGTCAAACCCTGCCTCACAATCCTTCCTGCCAGAAATCACAGGAAGGTATCAGCGCTATTTAAATAACCAGAGACATGTGTCTGAGGTAAACGCAAGGTGAAATTCTCAAGTTCACTCAAATGATACTCACATTTACACAAAGTCCTAAAATTAGACATTTGTTGATTAATAAAATACAGTATAGCCATGTTTCAAAATAAAAGGATTTCTGAGGAAAATTTGCTTGCTGTATTGGTGGAACTAAAAAGTAATTTCACTCCAAACCTGCCATATATTGCATTAGCACGAGACATACTGTTAAAATTATGTTAATGTTTTTATTCCACGTAATAAACTACAATATGTCCACCTTAAGAAATCATTCAGTCACCTATAATTAATGGGAAAGTTGTTCCATCAAAAAAAGTGCTGTGAAATTATTATAAGAATGTTCTAGAAATAAGAGTTTTGAATGATATACACCATCTGACTTAAGAAATGTCTTAGAACAAGTTAATAAAACTTGCCATGTTAAATTAATTGTCATTGGTGTTTGTTGATATTCATGAAATATTTCAGTGGTCACCTCCTAGCCTTAAATCAATTTGTGTGCTCCTCATAAACAGCAAATTGAGTCTGTTGCACTTTTATAACAGCAGAGGGCAGCAGAGGTATATCTTAATCATGACTATGACATTACAACATTTTCCAGCCACATAAACACACTTTCTGCTCTACGAGTCTAAGAGCAAAAGTCCCAGAGGGGAAACATGCAGGTGATCATTCAGAGGGGGAAAGAAGGAGGAGGGTATTCAGGGGGAGAAGAGGGGGAACAGAGGGATGTAAAGTGATATCCAGTGTCTGATTACAGTAGTGCAATGAATAAAAACATCACAGTTAAGGTTCAGGCGACGAAAAGTTCCAAAATTTGACTTGCAACAAAATCTTTTTTTTCCTATTGTAGGAGCCTTTTTATGGTGAATTATAGTTGGAATTTTTCTAGCAAGACCACTGTTTAACATTACTGCATTTTTGCTAACCTGATAGTAGTGGCTATAGAACTGAGGACTGATTGAGAATGTGTTTCAAACAGGTTTTACAGATTTTCTTATTTTGACCTGGTGGATAATCAGCCTCACAAATGGCCTCAAATTTGCATCACAGTTCATTGCTCATGGTACATTTCTCCTTTCAAAAACCTGAAACACTTTCAATTGTTTCTTTTTGTGCCTGGGGTCATCTTAGTTTCCTCGGTGTCTGACAGGGTTTGGTGGTTAGCGAGCAGTGAGCTGCAGTAGAAGGCCTGAGGCCTGGCTGTGACGATAGCTGGGCTAATGTGGGCTAATCTGATTTGAAGGTGACAGAGACACGGGAAAGGAATTACTTTCAGGCCACTGTCTGGATAAGGTGTGCGTGTAAGTGTGTGCCACTGTGTTTGACTTTGTGTGACTGCACGCGGGTGACTTTGTTAAGATTTTGACAGCATTGTTTACACGGAGAGAGACTATTTATTGTGATTGTTTACGTGACAGAGAGAGAGAAAGAGAGAGAGAGAGACTACCCAAAAGTTAAACAGTGTTGCCTGGGACTCCTCTGTGATTGATACAGTGGTTTGGGTCTTTTTGTGTACCTCTTAACTATATTATTTGATTATTTGATTTGTCAGCACATATGGGGATGTGGATTACAAAACTGTGAACTTCTTTTGCTAGATACACAGCTCAAAAAGAATTAATAAGGACCGAATTTCGAGTAACATCTTTGTTTTGGACATCCGTCGTTAAATCAAAAAAGTGCAATGGGAGAAAGCCTACAGTTAGAAACATCATTTGTGTCTCTCTCAGGATGGCAAACAGACCCTTTAAAATACTTCTGTGGCTGTCTGGTTATTACAAAATGAATCAACAGAACAGTTGGACAGCACTCATTCAGAAAGTGAATTGTGCAAGTGATGGTTTTAAACCCTGCTGACCTGTCACTGCAAACAAACACTAGGGTGGCGCCCGTTTTCAGATTAAAAAAAGAAATCTGCTGTGAATGGCGGATTACAACCAGCTTTAAATAATGCAGAATATTCAACATAAAGACATTTCAAAATAAACAGTTTTACACAGTTGACAAATCACTGTCCTTTCACATTAATCCAGGGGATGGAAAGCATTGGAAAGGACACGAGGGACCGAAACTATCAAAGGGAATCCTAGAGTCGCACAGCTAAAGAGCAAGAGGAGGGCCGGGGGATTTAATAGGGGCCAGCGGGGACTGTCAATGGGTCAAATGAAAACAAGAAGAAATGCTTACTTTAATCAGGTTTAGTCTGTCATACTGAAAGAAAATTAAAGAGAAAACAAAATGTTAACCAAAGCAGTGAGTAACATGAACACAAAGAAATAGAAAACGAGAGAGAAGAAGCTGAGGGACCAAGGAACAATATTTTATGAGACCTCACATTGAAAATTTTACCGTGCTACTAAATTTGACTCTCCATCTAGCCTGTATGTTACAGGAGAAGCCTGGCTGATTATTGTTGTATCGTTGTCTCTGTCATCATATGGCCTTTCTGCAGAGAGGCACGGTGCCCCTGTTTTCGCTGAATGCACTCTTTTATTTGGATTGCATTAGGGCTAGGGTGATCAAGCTCACGTTCCCGGGACGACCTCACGCCATCTGGGGTCACGTGACCAATGTTGACCACAGAGGCTCGCTGGGAGGGGGGTTTGCAATAGGGTTGGGGGCATTGACTGTGGCACAGAAATGAGGAGTGATGTAATCAATCGGGATGTGTGTGTGTATACGCGTGAAACAGATTGTGCAACGGCATAGAGGCAAAAAGAGCATCATGAGGCTGCTCCTCACACCAGATTCCCATTTATAGTCTCCATATATTTCACTGTCTGTCCTATTTCTCTCTGTGTCTATAAAAGCTTTACATAAATGAGACCCTATATATGGACTCCCTACTTGCTCAGCAGTAAATTTAACGTGTGACTGAAAAAAAAAAGAAAGAAAGAAAGAAAAAAAAAAAAAAAACTGGGATGAAGTCTGACAAGTAGCAAATTAGCTAGATGAAGCAACAGTATAGGCGATGCACTAAAACATGACACCAGTCTGAATTACATTTACAGGACGGGGAGGGGGAATTTGGGCTTGTGGTGGGAGAAATAGACCAGGAGCGATTCTCTCATAATGATGTAGTCCTGGAGCTCTGGACCGGGATCCTGGCAGGATTTTTAAGAGTTTATCCCTCTGCAGCCGGGCAGTCACACAGCACGACAGATACAAAGCTCTCATTGCCAAAATGCAACAATGGGATAGGTTTGTAAAGAGAGGGACAGGACACAAGCCAAATTTGCATTTGCTTTTTATTATGTGTTTTTATCCTTTTTTTATGTACTTTTAAACAAATGAAAAAAAAAAAGCCTATCCTGATTTGGAATTTATGTACGGTATATATACTAAGATTAATACCAATATTTGAAAATGTAATCAGGAATTGCTACATTGAATATCACCTGAAAGGAAAGGAAAAGGACAGGAGAGGAAAAGGACAAGAAGTGGGTGTGGTTTGGTGTGGGCTTGTCAGTTTCAAGGAAGGTCCATCTGCTATGATTGTGGGTGCAGATGGGGCTTGTAACGGCTGCAGTGTGCACGGGAACAAGCTGGGTTCAGGGTGAAGCATTGCAAACAAGGTTCGGACACTTCCACAGAGCAGCTCACAAGACAAGAGGTGGGGCATGGGGGGGGGGGCTGGGCACAGAAATATTTGAAGAACAGAAAAAAGAGTAATGCTTACTTTGGAAAGTCGCTTGTGAGACTAGCATGCAATCAGGAGAAGAACAAAGAAAAATCAGATAGAAAAATGAAACTAAAAGGAAATCAACTGCAAGAAGAAACAGCTGAAAGTACCAAACAGAAGAACTGGGCAGTCATTATCAGATGGTACACGTTATCACATGGCATGTAGCAGTAGCAGCAAAGAGAGAGGGCGTGCACACTGTGTTGTGGATACAAAAAACAAATGATTCAAACAAAGAGTCAAAAACAACAAGTGATTTAAAACAGCAGAGACAGAGGAAGACAGAATGAGAAGGTAACAGATGGAGGGAGTCTCATGGCCTATTTCGAACATTTTGGGAGGTCAAATGAGTGCTGAGCGTACAAAACATTAGAGCCACATTAGAGCTCCTTCTGTGAAATAACCGGGATGTATGAGAGATTCAATTTCAACTTCAGATGTGAAGGGAGATGATGCAGATGGAATTACCTCAATAACACCTAAAAACATGTTTTTGAGATTCTATGCCATTTTTATGGTCTCTTCAGTAAGACCCTGGAATATTTCCACAGATGCAAGGCTGCTCTTTCTGTTGAATTCCTACACCTATAAATCAAGAGTTAAGCCCAAGATCTTTTTGTGCCATCCCGTACACTTTCATTATATATATATAAAACAACAAGCAACAATCAATACTGTTTCTATTCAGTAACCAGAAAACACTCTCAACACATTT
The DNA here is from genome assembly GCF_016859285.1 of Xiphias gladius. Lineage (NCBI taxonomy): Eukaryota > Metazoa > Chordata > Actinopteri > Istiophoriformes > Xiphiidae > Xiphias > Xiphias gladius. The sequence goes on along the minus strand of NC_053406.1, from coordinate 9,015,486 downwards.
AACCTCTGCGAGTGACAATACGTTTTCCAACTCGATTTTAAAGGATAGGATCACATTTTTTCAAGTCTGTCTTAAAACAATATTTCATTTTTGCTTGACTTTCTGCTTGCTGCTTAAGTGATCCTTCCTAATGCACTGCCAATATAAGGGATGGGGGACAAAACCTATAGGCCTTGTTCTGTGCAAAAAATGCATTCTAAAGTTTATCTTAAACTAAAATGAGTTGTCAGCATTCTGAGTGAGACAAATCACCTAGATATCTTCCAAAACTATGGTCTTTTTTAATACCAAATTCCTTCTTTTAGGTTCCATGGACTTTTGTTTCCTTGCTGAGCTGTGACAGGAGGACAGTAACGCAAGGACATTTTGCAGTAAAATGATTGCAGCTCACTTGGCCAATACTGATGGCCAGTAGTAACGGGGGGAAAAATTATAGCAAGTAAAATCTGTTTCAATGTTCATATCAGCACCTGAGTATTGCTTTAAGACAGACCTGAGAACACGGGAACTTATCCTTTAAACCCAAACCCCACACCATTCTCATCAGATTTTTCGGCTGAATTAATGTCTTGAATGTCCAGAATGAATCTTGGAATCAGGAGAAAAAATTTGTAACTCTACTATGTTTGAAATATCCTACCTGGATTAACAGTTAAACACTGGCTCGTGACCTGTCTTGTGAAAATGTGTTCATAAGGCATAGGAACATCCATCTTTACTGAGGTAACAAATATCACTAGTTAAGGGAGGGATATGGTGTGGAGCACGTGGTTTTAGTTGGTAAGGTAAGTTTTTAAAAAGGTGCAGGAACTAGCCTTTCGAAAACTAGCGTGTCTTCAATGGAGTGACTGTGATGTTAGAGTACTTTGATGAAGACATGCTGCTGCTGTTAGTTGCTGCACCTTATTTAAAGCGTTAACTATCACAGTGTGGACCCAAACTGTATCCCAGCATTGTCCTGTCCATTGAAGCACTGATTTGAGTTCAGAGTTCCTTCATCCCACATCACTAGTTTGGACCTCTAATTCTAGAAAATCTCAATAGTGTGGGACAACTCAGACAAACTCAGCTCTGTGAAGGGGTAAAGCAGGCTTTTACTCCTTAATTACAGGTCTGACGACAGGATTGAATGGCAGCATTTCAATACTCATCTGTCCTGTCCATCATTCAACTGTAGTTTTCAGCAAGGGAAATAAAGAGTTGAGAGACTGGGGAGTAAATGAGATGTAAAATGAAAGGCTGGAATGGAGAGGAGGGTGCAATCTCTCCTGAGGGAGGGAGAGTGGTAGTTACAGCTCGCTAGTTACATATCAGTATGTACAAGTCAATAACCAATCACAACACATACGTCACTACAATGGGAAAAAGCCACGCCAGATCTGACGCATACTTGCAGTCACAGTTACTGAATGGCTGCATCCAAAAGTTTACATGTCATCTCAGCTATCAGACTCCGCAGACGACTCCACTCTGAAGATATATTATCTAATGCAATATGGCGGGCTAATGCCACAGTATGACAGGAATAAAATGACTAACAAACGTCGAAGAAAAAGTGCTCAGCTTCCAACCTCATTTCACTAGTGTCTTATTGATTTGTTTCTACTCTAAACAAGAAAAAGAAAACATGTCATATTCTTACTTGAAATAAACATTTACATTGTATAACCCCGTATGCACCCTCATTTTGATGCGTATTTATTGTATTTGCATCTAAGTGGATGTAACAAGTATAATCATTTGTAATATCTACTGTTATGTTTTTGGTCAGAGATAACTCAAAGAAGTGTTTTAGCCTTATCCCGATCGGTCTAGTTTGAATCCATGTCTGTGAAATTCACACCTAGTGTCCCACAGTGAGGCCTCTCACGACAGCCATTCTGTGAAAAATGTTAGAGCAGCTTTGTGCGCCACAATTGCTTTACAGTTGTTCTCTACTGGGGAGCTCTCTTCACAGCGCCGACTCTTTTCAGCGGAAAGGACACACTGTTAAGCGTTCTTGACAGAGCTGAGGACTTTAGGTGGTTTTAGAGCTCAAAACAGATATTAAATATGCTTTAAGCTCGATTAAAACTACACCACACTCACCTTTGAGTTCTTTCCTCCGCTTCGTGCTGACTGCAGGGAGTATGTTCTCTGGACAACCTGCTCAGGCGTGGAGGGGGACTTGTCAGAGGAGTGATCTGAACCCTTCTCCACCATGTTCTCACCCTCCTGGGTCTGTGGCGTGGGAGAGCGCGAGCGTTTACGTAGGACCGGTGAGCAGGCAGGTGTGCTCTTGTTTGAGTTACTGGCAGTGCTAAAAGAAAAGAGGGAAAAAGAGGGATAAGAAAAATATCTACTTAGTAATTTTAATGTTACTTCATCTTAAATCAAATATAAAAATAGAGTCTAGCCTGAAAAAGGGCAAAGTGCATCGTAGAAATCATACAAACACTCCTTGGATGTATCACTACAAACACCATGCAAAGTAGTGCCTTTAATTTACAGATCAGTATGGACAGCTGCAAAGCACAAACACTGTTTCCTTGGACTTGCATCACTTGAGGCTTGACTGGCTGGAAGCACCATGAGCTAACCTGGCTAATAACAGCTAAGCTAATACGGAAAAACCAACAATAGCAACAACAGCAGCAGTGAAGGAAACAAACGTAGAAAGACACCTCTACAACCATGACCTGGGGATTTTCCCATGAATGCTGCACTTTTAAAGCAAAAGGGAAATCGACATGTTTGTTTTTGAGCCCATCATCAATTTGATTAAGAAATGTAATGAGTCTGGAAAAACAACCGACCTAAATTGTCCGACACTGACATTTGTTGACGTATTTCCATTAAATCCCGTAAAATATGAGGCCTTACAATAATGAAAGATCTTTTTTTTCCCTGATAAACTAAAACTGTTTCCATGCCTGCAGCAAAGCCGTTGAGCCACTCTGGAAGACATAACGAGGATTAAATGATCAGAGATACAGTGCCAGGTGGAAAGCGTCATTCTGGCTATTAAAGTAGGCCTACAGCATGTGATTCTGTTATCTCACATTAAGGTACCTGTTGACTTTTACAAGGGGATTTGCTTTAATACCTCACTAACAGCTCTCCAGCCAAGTGGAAGGACTGTTGTCTTAAGACAGGTAGTCTCTTTTCGTTCATTGTACACTAAGTTACTATCAGGTAGCCTCTCTGATCCAGCACTGGACACTCTTTTCTTCTACACACACACACGCACACGCACACGCACACGCACACGCACACGCACACGCACACACACACACACACACACACACACACACACACACACACACCGGTGGCTCAGCAAGAAGCCTTCTCCTCAAGATGACAGAAGCTAAACTGAAGACTCTATAAGTGATCTGTGTGGCAGCGTGCCCACCAGGCTCGGCTGCTTGACATGGCGTTATGCAAGCCATTACGTGACTGCCAGCCGATGGCCGCTGTTAGCGGCGAAGAAGTACCGAGCTCCTGTTATGTTCCAGGACTTCATTGCAGCTGAGACCACTGAATTAAAGAGAGCAGCGTTGACAGCTTCCATCCGACTATCAGGGTCTGCTGTATCAGGAGCTGTTTGATTTTAAAAGGCAAGGGCAATGCAGAGCCTCCACAGCTGTTTAATGCAGGGGGGATGGATCATGCACGTCTAGTATGTTTTGGTACCTCTGACATCAATTCATATGATTACTAAATGGTCTGCTGTTCAGGGGATGATCTTTTTGACTGTACTGTACATTGTGTACTCTGCATTGACAACTGATTAATCCCCACTGACCTGATTAGGAGTAAATTTGCAAATTTCAAACGCCACTAGTTGCTCAGTTCAGTGGCAGGTGAATCTCCAGGCTTCTATTTAGCCCTTATGACTGTATCTTAGGCACCGTTTTCATGTATTTTATATTCATTTCTGGATTTTCAAGTGATCGTCGTACGTCGTATGTTGTACATCAGGGTATAACTCCATACAAACACATGCACACTATGATGGTAGGAAGCAGAGTGCATTGATATTCAGCACACATGATAATCTGTCTGAGCCAGGAGACTGTCTGGGTTACACACAAACATACGGTACAAATGCAAGCTGGCAGACAAATAAACCAGGCATGAAATTGTTTAGCAGACGTTATGAGCCACCTGTCGCATCATCATCTCATAATCAATTTTGTTACTCATTAACATCCACATTAATCATTAAATATATGGCATTTGTGTGAAATACTACCTGTGTTTTTACCTCAAAAGCTGACGTTTTATTTCATAAGTATATTAATTTTTCATGATGCGAGCGGAGGTGGTCTTTATTTCAGGCTCGGTGGCCTGCCTCTACTATAAAGCACTGTGGGAAACCCTGCAGGCCAACGGCTGTTTCCATAGCAACAAATTAGATGCAGACCTGTAGCAAGGTTGAGAACTGCAAAAACTAAGACTAAATGGTTTTTGCAACAGAGTGATATGTTGAAAAGAGATACACTTAATGTACATTTCCTCATCTTTGGAGACCTCCACCAAAGTCCACTAAGACTAAATCAGGCTTCAAAGAATATTGTCTTTTGATTGCACTGCAACTTTGGAGACTTTGACCATGCTGATGTGGGACAGCAGGTGTTGTAGCGGATGTGTCAGAAAACCATCACAGCATTGCAATTTTGTTGTGAAAGACTACTGGTATTTGGCTTCAGCTGTCCTTCTGTTCTGATCGGGTTCAAATCAGAGGGCGAGACCAGTGCTGTTTTTGCTGCCTTCACACCAGTTACTGAATACATATAGTGTACGGCTATGACGCAAATGACTGTGGTCATTATGCAGCAGGACACAGTGGCCACATCCTCTGCATGTCAGGTACTGGCTGGTGCAAGCCCTCCGGTTCTGTTTGCCCAGTATCGCTGAACCATTTCTTACACAGTTCTCCTCGGTCAGAGCAACAAATTAATAAAATCTGTTATCTCCTTCCAGGACAATTTCATCATCATATGCTGGGGGCGGCTTATCAAACATGCTGTACATGTGCTTGTGGCCAATCTGAATGCGTTGTCCAAGGTCATCAGTGTTTGCTCTTGGGAGCAGCTTTTGGTGCTGTTCTCATCCATCTAAAATTAAAAAGTCCTCAAAAAATACACTCGTAGAAATAGTGCCATGAGAGGAGAACATTTTGTGCACTCAAAATTGCATTTTTCAAACATTTACCACTGTCATCTAATGGGTCCTCATGACAGCAGATGCATGTCCTAATCCATCATAAAGGTACACATATATTTTTTAAATCCCTGAATTAAAGTTAGTTACTTAAGTAGCTGCAGGTGCAGGTCCTGCGGTCCATCTGGCTATGCCCCATTTAAAACTACTGGCCACGATCCCTGGGAAGCCAGTGAGGGATTGTGACCCTTTAGCCATAGGGACTTCTACTGGTAGATCTGTCTATACTGCGTCCTCCTGTCTGTACTCTTTTCAAGCAGCAGAGGAACTTAGCATCAATAAGGACTGCAGGGAAGGGAGAACTCGCCATTTGGAATTACCCCATACAAATGTAAGGATATAAATTTGGACTTTTAAGGAACATTACAATAACATACTTATAATCATCAATAATAACATACTCCTGTCCCAGCAACAATTTTTGTACTCCAAAAGTACAATGCTAGTCTACATTTTTCTACGACAGCATATGAAAGGGTCAAGAGGAAGATTTTGCTGGTAATGAGTGCAGCCAGGTACATCACACCTGCTGACAGTGCATTCCTCCTAACTCTCCTCTTTTAATTTTTTTTAACCAACTATGCTCCACCACTGTGTTAAAAAAACTAGTAAAAAATAGCTGCTTTGACTTGTGTACTTGCACCATGTGCAACTTGATTGGGAGAGGTGACCACACATGATGTGGTCATAAGGCTCAAAGCTTATAATCAATATTTTCCACACGCTGTTGACAGCTGCAATCATGAGAGGTGCAACCTGACAAAGAGGATCAACATTTCTCAGTAGCAGAGTATGAAGCGTATGAAATCATGGTAAATGTGCAAGTTTGTTGTGTTTCATGCGGATCCAACAGATGGGTGTATTAAGAATATATTTATTAATAATAATATGGATGGCAGTTTTAAGAAATGAGCAATGGATCTATTTAGAGAATAGTAACAGTTGTTTTGGGGTTTGCATTTGAACTTGGGATGGCTGGACCTCATGCTTAAGGTCTTCCACAACCTCCCACCTTTCCCCAAAGCATCTGAACATGCTACTCAAAAATGCATAGTCAATCACTATGTTCTAAGAGACTAGATAATAATGGTAAGAATAATAATCTTACCATAATTCCACCATATATGGAAACATTTAGCAGACACACTGCACACTCTGTGTTCACAACTCTTGATTTACTGCATCCATCACCACTGCATGTTCTCATGCAAATAATGTACTATACAAGCATACAAGCATATTACTCAATTTCCCCTTCCATGCAGACAAAGATAGCAACATTATATAGTGTGGCAGTGGTGTTCTTTTCCATGTCACATCCTGGCTTGGTTACTGATGTCTCAGTCAGCTCTCATCATATGCTGAGAAGCACACACACACACACACACACACACACACACACACACACACACACACACACACACACACACACACACACACACACACACACACACACACACACATCCCCTCACACGCTGTAGGTCAGGGTATAAAGGTGCAAGACTGGGTGGGGTTGAGGTCTAGTGTGAGGTTTAATACAGTCCCCCGAGGTCATTAATTACACAACTAAAAAGCTAAAATATTCTGATCAAACTGGTTCAACCAGTCGCCTTGGACTAAACACAAATATTAGATACATAAAAAAATAACGACTATGTAGTGGTAAGTAACGTTCTTTAAAGATTGGCTGAAGAGCAACACCTTTTATAATCAAGAGCTGTGGTTGGGCAAGCAAAAGCCCCAACAGAAACAAATATACGAGAGGAAAAAAAAGTGTTACATAAACTAAAGCATTAGGATCATCTCCCATACTTTCCCTCCGTGCAAAAACAGAGGATATCTTTGGTACAGGAACCCTCCACTTGTTGTTCTAGCAGAAGAGGAATTCATGGACTGCCTCGCCTTTCCAGATACACGGCAGTAAACAATAGGAACACAGATCCATCATCAGCATATGAATGACTAAGCCCGGTCAGTCATCCACACGACAGTTCGCTCTTTGAACCAGCATGGTGGTGTGGATAGAGTGAACATGCAGCTGATACTAGCCTGCAGAGAAGTAGACAAAAGCATCTATCACAGATGCTTTGTTGGTAACAGCTTCATGAAACAAAACATTGAGAGTTTGACATAATGCAACACTACCTGCTGGTGCATTAACTCTAGACTGTAACGCTTGGGGAGTTAAATGAAAAAGCACAATGAGTTCTTCAGCTGTAGAATAATAGATACAGCTGTGGCTACATGTACAGTACCTGCCTGTTACTACAAACATATGATATACTAGACATAATTAGACATAAACATACCTTGGGTGGTAACGATTAAAAAAACATACAAAACAATGTGCTATGTATTCTCTTCAAATTAAAAAAGACTCATTGGAAATATAGCAATCAAAGAGAGCTTGAGCAACTGATGGGGAAAGTGTGCATCACTAATCAAAATGTGTGTTTTCAGCACCACTTACATGAGCCATCGAGTTATAGAGCTGCACTGATTAAGAGATCTAAAGATTGTTGCCTGCATTTACCTTCTATTTTTTATTGTAGAGCGAGAGCTGACAAACAATTTAACAATTAAAAATCATGTCGGTTCGAGTGCGCCCACACAACTACAAAGCTCAAACAAAGCTCAACTTAGACTGAATATCGCTATAGCAACAGTGAACAGAGAGATTGGTTTAAATATTCAGAGTGTGTGACTAAAAATACTTCACCAGCTCTGCTGTTAAAGATGCTGTCTGAGCGGGAAATACAGCAGGGAGGCAATGTGACAGACTATGCGTCATGGCTCACGAGAGCTTGGAATCTGAACATTTGATGACTGATTTCTGAACTTCTTGATACAAATGTCCATGATTGTAATTCATGAATATTCTTTCATACCCTTATATACTGAAGTATTCATTCGAGTAGTTGTGCGCAATATTTCCTTTGATTTGTGCATGCAAGCAAATTAAGGCCTCATTAATTCAAGTTACTCCAAAAAAAAAAAAAGCTTTAAAAATAACAAATTCTATAAGTTATAATGAATTCATGGATACATAGTTAAAGAAAACTTGACATTGCATAGAATTCCACAACAATGCTTTGTGTGTAGAGCAGTAACTCACTGCTCTACAAACTCAATAGTTTGAAAATGACACGATTACAAAACAGTATAACTGAAGAGCTTTTTGTTACCTGGTGCTGTAATTAAGCCCGGTAAAATAAAAAAGCATTATGGTCCACGGTGGGGTTACAGACAGTAAAACAGAGCTTTATTTTGATCCAATCTTACTGTATATGGCATCATTATCATCTTACATGATAATTAAAACATAAAATCTCACATTTTGTACAGCACAACATGTTCATTTGCATACTGTGCGAGAGGGATTGGTCCCACAGGCTTGAGCAAAGAACTCATCTGCATTACAGAGCTCTGCACAGACAGACAGACGACTGACTTCAAGGTGTTGATCAAACAGGATCCCCACTTGTCAGAGTCATTCAAAATAGGTCAAGTTCTTACATATAGACTGCAAGGAAAAGAAAAAAAAAGAAAAACAAGCAGGCTGCTTGCGCCACTTTGTTACAGTCTTTTCTTTAAATAAGCTCTAAAGCTCTAAATCCAACCGGCTCAAGCTGTCCAAACGTTCAGCCTCACAATAGAACAGAGTTCCGGGCCTTTCTGAGGGCCCCACTTGTTTTTACAGTTTTGCTGACCCTGGAAAATACCCATCTGGCAGTGGCCCTTCAGCTCCGCTTGGTTTGAAAAGGCCATGTGGAGCACCACGCTCACCAGCAACCACTGCGCATGCACACACAGGAATGCGCATACAGTACACAGAAGCAGACATAAACATGGGCATGCGCATGGACACAGAGTACATACGCCCACGCATTGCAGAAGTACATTGCAATTCCCTCTGTTTTTACCGAAATGATAAACTTAGCAACATTACACACATAATCTACAAAATACCACAAACTCATACACCTCCACATTTCAATAGACCCATGAACTGTATGTATTATATAACCCAACCCATCCTACCCCACCCATCCACTCTCTATGCACACACACAGACACAAAAACACACACAAAAACACACACACACATACACACACAAACACACACACACACACACTCTGGTACCGCCATACCCATGCTGAAAGACACAGTCCCTCAACACCTCGCCGTAGCAGCCTTCAAGGCAGCGACAGCCCTCATTGGCCACCGTCACACACTCAAACACCACCATGTCCTCGTAGGCAGCCCCCAGTAATGAGGTGTTCATCCAGCGGATCATCCCACGGACTGTGCACTGCACTTTCCTTTCTCTCTCAGTGTGAAAGAAGAAAGGTAGCTGGACGGATAAATGGGGAGAGAGGCAGAGAGGGAGAGAGAGAGAGAGAGAGAGAGAGAGAGAGAGAGAGAGAGAGAGAGAGAGAAAGAGGGAAAAGATGGCAGAGGCAGGCAGTGAGATTTTCTTTAGCAGGCTTAGGGCCACTGATCTTCCCTGGCCAGCTCTGATCTCCTAATAACCAGCTTACATCGCCCTTAACACCACCTCCCAAAGAAGAGGCACTGGTGGTCTGAGTCGCAGCTGCCCCCCACTCCTCTTACTTGGACTCTCCTTCTAAATAGCTCACGCTAATCTTGCCAAGCAGGGAAACTAATCATTATGCAAGCTTCATGTAGTTCTCCCTGAATGCACACAGGTAGGCAGGCACCGGTTCCCAGCACTAACCTGGTCGTAGCCATGTAGAGAGCCGCTCCGCAGCGATCAGCCCTTTTCAAACGGCTTCATTCACGCAGCGGGAGCCGTGGATGAGGCATTGGAGGAAGGAGAGGAGGAGAAGGACGGAGGGGGGGGGGCGAGAGAGAGGGATGAGGGATAAAGGGGAGGAGGGTGGACGAGTTCCGGAGCATGCCAGGAGGATGAGAGGAAAAGGAGGAGAAGCAAACGCAGCAGAGGGAGATAAAAAGAACGTCTTTTCCCGACAGATGGAGAAACCACAGAAGCTGGAGATCAGGCAGTTTTCTCCCCTTCTCTTTCTTTCATTCACTCTCTTCCCCTTTTGTCTAATCTAGCCTCCCGTTCTCTCTTAGCAACCTGCACTCTTCCAATCCCCCTTCTTCTTCCTCCGCTCTCCCAGCCGTTGGATCATCTGCCTGATTACTGCATCCGCTAGTATCCAAGCAAGGCTCTTCTCTCGCGATTTCTGCTCCTCGTTCACAGAATTTCACGGCTGGAGACTGACAACAGATGGAAAGAGATTGAGGGAGAATGTGCAAGCGAGAGAGAGAGAGAGAGAGAGGCAGAGGGTGAGAGACAGAGGGAGAGCAAATGAGAGAGAGGAAAGAGATGGCTTTCACTTTGCATTCCACCTCTACTTGGTGCTGGTGCACTGAGCCTGCTGCTTCGTCAATTATTCATGTGTTTCATGAATGGAGGGGCTGACATCACCGGCATCCAGGTCACTTTACATTCGAAGCTCCCTCTAAATCACACAATAAGCGAGCCCAGGCTTTGCGGTTTCACACACACACACACACACACACACACACACACACACACACACACACACACACACACACACACACACACACACACACACACACACACACACACAAATCGACTTAATTTTCCTTTGAACTTTGAAAATTATAAATTAACAAAATTTAAATACTGCAAAACGTGTAGCTTTGGACACTTGTATCCTGCAAATATCCAACAGATAATTCGAACGAATGCAATTACAAATTACAAAACCGGTATTAAATTACAAATTCTGTGATTTCACAGTCCCTTAAGGCCACTGATTTTCAATTTTCGGTCCAATAAATAAAGACAACTAAAAGAAAATATGAGATATGATCCACTGTGCATCTTTACCATAAATTTTAAACTGTGTCATCCAGACCCTCAAGCAATCAGACTGCATTTTAATGGATCGCCAAGTGCAACTGTGGTCATTACTCATTCCTGCCGCAGTGTAAAGTGCTTACTTCAGTTGATTTCACCAATATTTATTTTGTATTTGAGGGTACGACTGCATCATGAACTAAATTTGCTCCCAAATACACATGGGAATGGTGAGTTAAACTTCAGATGAACTTACTTTCCCCTTAAGCAGTTAAAAGACTTTATTTTTTAACTTTTAGTTGAAGTTTACGACAGTTACTTCACACCGATTTTGGTGTTTCATTTGAGCATGTTGAAACTCCAATAATGGAATGAAAAAGTGCAGAATTATCCAAACCTGCTATTTTATTTTATGGTCGTTCTGGTTATAAGAGTAGACTGTTCAGTTTGAAAACCCTTTTTTCATGGAGGACATTTTGACATGCCACAGAAGGAAAAGGTGAGGTATAAATAAAAAAAATTATTATGGCTATCTTCCAATTAACTGCTTTAGTTCAAGGTGCATGCTGGTGCAATGCCACACTAGTCAGGTTTCAGTCAAAACGTAGCACAAATTCTAATCACGTTTTTCAGAAAACTGGCAAAAGAAAATGCAAATGAATGTGTGTTTCAATCCACTGCAATTTGTCATATATTTGTTTGAGGAAGGTTACAGTCTCCTCATCACTCCACACATATCTGTTTTTGCCTGCCACTATTTTTTTCATCTCTTCAGTGACTCAGAAGCCTGAGTGACAAATAAGTCACATGCTTCCTCTACGTCATTTGCACTTTGCACTCAGTGCGTTTCCATTGCGCTTTGTTGCAGTTCGTTTTTAGCGATACATCAACCTTTCCACCTCAACCAGTCAATCAACTCTTGTAGAAAATGTCACCCGAGCCCTGAAAGGCTTTATCCACAGGGCTGGAACTGGGTGTCCATTATTGGGTGACCAGTGTTATGGTGGATTACAAACTTACTATTTACTGTCTGTATGAACCAAATGCTGAACATGCTTGAATCACAGAAAAACATGACTTTAAAAGTTGACACCTAGAATTTTTAGAATCTAGTTTTTTAAATCAGACTTACAGCCTGTTTTACTATAAAAATAAGATGTACAGCATTTCCACTGAGTGACATCCTATTAACACTAAACCAACACTGACTGGTCTTAGGAACATGCCAGAAAAGCTAATTTTAAGGTAATCCATTCACACATACATAAAGATTACCACAGTCAGTAATCACCACTGTGTCTCTATTACGATGCAAACGGAGCCTTGAGCTGTGCTGCTGGAAAGACTTGACCCCAGGGCTGCAGCAGTGCTGGCTGCCTCTGTGGGAGCGCTGAGTGGAGCCGTACTGTGGAACAAAGAGAGCTGGACCACTGAGCCGGACCACTGTGTGCCCAGATAAGCCTGCCCAGCCTCACACCAACAACTGACCTACTTAGGGGACCTCTGTTCTCGTTGTTGTTGCACCCAGGGGACATGCAGATGGTCAAATTGACCACACACTCACAGACATGGTATGTGATGAACAGCCGTGGGTGTATACTGTAACTCTTGATTCATTCATCAAATCCACTGATGGCTGACAGATCTGACAGGCTTGAATAGTTTCAATTTCATTTTTCTTCCTATTAATTCTGGTGTAGATTCAAGCTGATCACACCCAAAATGTTAAAGACTCCAACAAATTTCTCCATCTTCTTGAGAGAAAGGCGTGCTGTTTACCAAGTTGTCATGGCAACACCAATGTGGCGACGCCTGGCTAGGTTGGAAATGTCTGTCAACCCGACTGTGTCTCGGCCGTGCGGTTGCCATGGCGTCCGTCAAACCATTCATGTGCACCGCCACTTTGAGTGTTCACAACCAGAGGGAGAAAGAGAGAGCTGGAAGAGGGTGTGTGTTTGTGTTTGTGTGTGTGTGTGTGAGGGGGACGGGTGGGCGGTGTGATGCTGCGGCATAAAGCATTAACACACATGATTAGTTATCTACAAAGCCCTGAAGTATAAGAGCACTTTGCTGTGAACATGTTTGGAGTGACAGAAGTGATCGGTGGAACCCCAATGGCTGACATCTCCATTTTACCCACAGCAAGAAGATAGCTCCAAATATTGGGACAAAACACTTTCTGTGCTGATGATTGTGACTGAGTAGTGTTTAAAAACAAACAAATATGGGGTGAAACCACTGTGTTGTTACCTTTCCTAAAACTACTTAAATCCAGCTCCTAGAGATTAACTATTCAGTTCCAGGCTTTATTAAAATGCTTAATTACCTTCACTGTGTGGCAACCTAACATAGGCAGGCCTGTAACAATTTTTGGGTTCTCATTGAAGCTATGACCTACTGTACCTCCGGGTATGAGAACTCATTTTAAAAGCAGCTATAATTAAACACACTGATTTAAATTTAAGAGCACAACTCAGCCCAGTGAGGTAATTTAAGGACCCGGTGGAGATGTCAGAGACTGGCAGGAGGGGACAGGGAACTGACAACCGGATTAAGCCCCTGTGGGACACTTTGTCCCAGTGGGTCGGGACACAGCCACTTCCATCTGCAGGGGATATACAGGCGGAAGGAAGCAGGCTGGGTGATACAGTGCGGTGGGTAGTGAGAGGGCAGCCAGAAAGAGATTGTGCATATGTGGTCTTAGTGCGAGGGAAGAGAAACCAGGTGAAGTGAGGAGGTGTAAGGGTGAATATATTTTTATGTTTTAAACTCAAATATTGTAACATTTGTCACACCGAACATAAGGTGCTATGATGCCTGGATAAAGGCCCTAAATGAAAGAAAAAGGCTGAATTCCTGCACACTGTCCACACTGCGTTTATTAGAGACACAGAATGATCAAAAAAAAAAAAAAAAAAAAATCAACCTTTTCTGTAAGTGTATTGCAAATTCTCATCAAAGCCCCTTAGCATTTAAACAAAACCCCAAACTGCCTCAAAATCTAAATTTGAATTTAAGCTGGTGTTGAATACTTAAATACATAAACCAATGATTGATCTACCTGGCCTGGACAAAATGTGGCACAATTTAGCTTCCTGTTATTTCCACTGTCTAAATATTGCGTCATTCATCAAGCACTTGGTCCAGACTTTACTATTTTATATCCGAAATTCCCATAATTTTATAGAGAAAATTTATGCCGTCCTGACCTTTCAGATGATACTTTATTGGTCATTTTGGATATCGCTAGTCACTTCAAGAATATACCCCACACAGGCTTTGATGCTCTAGTTCTATCAATCTCAGAGGGACGAACGTGCATCCCCTTGTGGACCTTGTCTCTTAGGTGCTAACTATCTTAAGGACCGCCCCCGGTAGCCAAATGGTTACAGCGCATGCGGCACAGCTGCAACATCCACGCTTGGATTCCAGCCTGGGACCTGTGTTGCATGTCATACCCCCCTCCCTCTCTCCAACTGTTCCCTGTCTACCTCTGGTAACTATGAGGGACCTCAGGCTATTGTTGACATGATAAATGGCTTTGATGAAAACTTGATACACACACAGAAAAGGTCGATTTCTTGAATGAAATGTTGTGCCTCTAGTAACTGCAGTGCTGATTGCATTCAACTTTTTCTTTCACATGGTTTCACTATCCTATTGCAATGGTCAAATAATGGGTTTTTAAAATATAAACATGTAACTTGGAAGCCAATTGAATGATGACGCTCATCCCCCAGCTATACTGTTCTGATGTAAACTTTTACATTTAGTTGTTTATGCAGGGTAGCAGGTGTAATAAACAAAAGGGAGCAGTGCTAGACTGTTTGCTTCAGCGTATAGGTAGATAAGATAAAGTATATGGATGCGTATCTCTAGCAGAGAGCAAATAAAAAGCTAATAAATTCTATAAAAACTACTACCATGTCACACCTACTGAGGAAAACACATGTTTACTGTACTAAAAGAGCATGGGCTTGGTAAACAAGAAGCTATTTTGCTGGTGTACAGTAGCCTTAGTGATTCAAGAAAGGGGGGGGGGAGCAGGTTCTGACTGTGCTTTTAAAAAGCTTAATGGAAAATGGCACTATTGTTTGGACAGGCTTAATTTGAGAAACAAGCATATGGAGCGCTAATGTGCAGTCTTTTCATCAGACATCCATCAGAGAGAGGTACACATCTGTCTGTCCCTGAATGCACCTTCCAGTTCGTTAATAATAAGGCTGATTGAGAACAAGTGAAACCTGTCTGTCCGCTAATGTTATTTATAATTACAATACACTGTCTGAAAACAATACAATATTCTGTTTTCTTTATAAAAATATTTTTCCTTACTGTGGGATTGATGAAAACTGTATATTACTGGTCTTCCAGGTCTTCCTTCCTTATTAACATGAACACTAGACACAATTACTTTACCATTAAGTGCTGTGCATACATGTGTTTTCTTCAGTGACTTTATCAAACATTACAGGATCAATGCGTCATCAATTATATCCCCTCATATCCCAAATATAGCAATAAAGATTGGTTAAATTGGGTAAAGGCAGAGGAGTGTGGCAGGGAACAATACAGAGTATAATCAGCGATGACAAATGGGTTGTGGAAAGCATGCAGTAATAAAAAAAGAAAAAAAAGGAAAAGGGGACAGGAGTAGTGAGAGAGAGAGAGAGAGAGAGAGTTGATAAGCTGTGGCCAGCAGGGAAACAATTCTGCGGTTTCTCTTCACTGCAGAGCCCCTGCTGTGAACTTGGAAGTCCATCGTAGCCCAGGCTGATGGTGCAGTGCTTTATCTGTAAGGCTACAGTCGGTTCCAAGCCTCCCAGTCCACTCCTCACAAGCTCCTGACTCTGGACCTTTCATGATTTTGTTTTTTCTGAGCAACCAGAAATTGTTTTGTGGAAGGGAAGGGGCTTAGTCATCACTTCTGACGACCATATTACAGATCGAGGACCAGCTGAATGACCGGCAGTTCACCTACAGTTAATGCCGAAGGTGTTTTCCTTCGCACTCTCTAACACTTTGCACACGGAAATGAATCTTCTTGGTGCAGAGGCCTTGGAGCTACGATTTCCAAGTCAGTCTAAAATAGCCAAGAGAGACATTAGTAGCACAGCACTGGATAATACATGACTGGGAGTGTGGTTTGTATGTATGTACACGAGGATCTGAAGCATCCCTGCATATGCTGGCAGATGCTGAACATTTCCAAATGTCTTGCATATGATTTGATTTATTTTTTTGTATGACAGCCTGTGCACACTTGTGACTGAGCTACAAGCTGCAGTCTCAGAGGGGTGTAAAAGAAGAAATCACAGATGCGGGACTTCTCTCCAGTGTTCTACTACGTTGCTGCACTGCGCTCTGGCCATGACATGAAGCAGGGATAAAAGTGCTGTCGCCAGCTCTGATTGGTAACAATCAATAAGTTAAAGGAGCTGGACGACTGACCAGGCAAGTTTGGGGTAAAGATACACGCAGGCATTTATGTGTGCAAGTCTACGCTCACAGTCTGTCCAACTGTCCTGCAGCAGCAACTGGCTTGTCCACGGTGCCACGTGCAGAGACTAAGCTCCAGCTCTAGCCTCCTGTCAGTGCCTTGCTGTTGCTACAGCTGCCGCTGTGTGCTGTGTGTGCACATCTGTGTCTGTGTGCGTGCGTGCGTGTATCTGAGCGCAGCTTTAAGTCACACCAAATGTCATATCAAGAGCAAACATCCCCACACTGGGACCACGGCCAAATCCTGAGAAGTCTCTCTCTCTCACACTCACACACACGCATGCATGTATGCACACATGCACTCTCTCTCTCCCCTTTATCTCTTCCTTGTCTTTTGACAAGTAAGTAATGTTGCAAATGTATCCTCCACCCTGGCTCTCAATCACAGCATGCACTGTGACAAACATACACCCAACAGAGCAGCCTGATTTCCAAACTGAAAACTCTTTGACACCTGCTTCCGCTCACATCAGCTTGCAGTACTTTCGATGCAATTTTAGTACACGTAAGGATGTGACTTTGGAATCAGAAAACTCACTCACACCAGGTCAATAAATATAACTAAGAGGAAAGGACACCCTAGTCTCCTGATGCAAATCCTATCATGACCGTTTCCGTCAGCCTATCACAGCATTAGACAGGCTTCCTACTGTATGCAACGTTGATATTATGGACTATTTCAGTTGTCTTTACTTTATTTTTTGTTGTAGTTTACAATCGGGGGGAGAGTGGGATTTGGCAGGTTGGCGAACCCTAAGATCCGGTGCAGCAGGGTTGGGGGTGGGGTGAGTGGTGCACATGTCTGTGAGAGCAGCCCTGGAATGCGAACGCGGCACGCTCTCATGCACTCCCTGAATGACAGGCACACAGAGGGGGCTGGTAAAGAGACACACAGGGTCGGTAAAAACTTAATGGATTTTTTGATGGCCCACAGGCCCACATTATTATGCATGAAACTGGAAGATGTATTTACTTATTAATCGAAGGTGCCAAGAAACAGATCCAGATCATTCCAGCCAACATTAAAACCTGGTTACAATTAAATATGCTTTGATGATAATTTGTGAATTCTGCTGTATGCATGAAAGTCTGAAAATCATTTGTGTATGTAAATTATGTCAATCTGTCTTTTTTATTTATCATTGAAAAATGTATATGTTGCCTCCTGGATCTTGATCTTTTTGACCATAATTTGTGGTGCCCACGCATGCTCGGCATATTTGTATTAAAAAAACAAAAACAAAACAGAATTATTATACTATCATTATCGTGAGCTATCTCAACTGTCATCAGACAACAATATGGTAGGAAGAAAAGCCACTGAGAGACTGGAAGAATCACCGGGCAGTTCAACGAAGTACCTGGAGAACTCTAAATCATTTAGTACAGATAAATCACTGTATCCAGTGTAGATAAATAAGCTGCTATATCCAGCGTCAGCTAGGGGTTTATAACACTCAGGACAACAACTGTGCTGATTGATGTACTGATTGGTGGAATGACCTCTGGGTCACACCGTTTTGCCTACGTAGCAGATTGTCCCTGGGAGAACAGAGAGCGCTGTAATAAACGGTAATAACAAGAGTGAGATTTCTGCTGGATCCTCTCATTGATGAATCTACGAGGGGAGCTGATACCTCACCGCTATCATTTGTTTCTGGATTGATTTTTTGTTTTTCTTGTCCTTCAACAAAATGGACTGAAACACAGCTGAACAGGAAGCCTTTAGACCACTGTCCATGTTCAAAACTACCTTTTACACACATTCTTGATTAAACGGTAAAAAACATATTTAACATTTTGTAGAGGATGGAAATGCATCGTAGTGGATACAGTACAACAGTACAACCAGATGTACATATTTACATGGAAACTACGTCTAGCTAGCCAGCCAGACAACTGACCTCCATGTATAGGAGACTATGGGATGCTAACAGATGGCTGTTCAGTGTAAAGTACCCTGTGTCTGTCAGGGTGCTGCAAACAGATTAAGGACGGAGTCCGGTTTAAAAGTGTTCCTTTCTTTGCTACAGAATGACAAAGAGGCCCTAGATGTCTGAGATACACACACAAACATGAAGACACATCGGCTGACACACATATGCACTCACTCTGATTAATTTTATAAAGGCCTGAGAGGAAATTTTCAAAGCAACAGTCTACAGCCTAAAGAAAAAAAAGCAATTGGAAGATTAGGTGATAAATTTGAGAGGTATGAAACATTACAAAAAGAGCAGAGAAGAGATGGATGTAAATGAGAGAAGGACACAGACAAATATAGATAGAATGAAAGAGAGACAGAGACGTTGGGGAAAAGAAGAGGTCCTGTTGGGAAAAGAGGTCTTCTTGAAAGTGAGAAGGAAGGAAGCGGGACGCACGTTGCCGAAACTGCTCCCCCTCTAGTTTTTTTTCGTCCTGCAGTGCTCTGTAATTCGTCTCTAAAAATATCAGGCAAGAGGAGGAGGAGGAGCATAAACAAACACAAGGGGAGGAGAGGATAGAAGGGGGGATGACAGAAAGGTGCAGAGAGAGCATATACTGTAGCAAAACAGGTGAAAAAAGAAAGTGAGAGCAGGTCCACCTGGATGTGGATCTGTTTGTCCACGTCAATTAACCAGGGAACAGGAAAACAAGTGAGGAAGATAGTGAGAGTGAAAGCCGGGGAGAGTCAGAGGCAGCATGTGCCTGCTCTTTTCCAGGCAGCCACGTGAGCGCTTCTCCTCAGCTGCTCCGCTCACACTGAGCCCGCCAGAGGGGAGCAGAGCAGGGTCGCCACAGTCACAGTGAAAAAAACAAAAACCAAAAAAACCAAACATAAGCT
This sequence comes from Xiphias gladius, assembly GCF_016859285.1. Lineage (NCBI taxonomy): Eukaryota > Metazoa > Chordata > Actinopteri > Istiophoriformes > Xiphiidae > Xiphias > Xiphias gladius. The sequence continues at coordinate 8,996,104 of NC_053406.1, read as the reverse complement.
AGTCCACACTAGCTGCACTAGTGATGTCCTCATCTAGCCCTCATTACATGCTGGTACATTTTCTGGAGCTTTAAATAACCATATAGATATGCACGGGTGAAGATGTGCTCCCTTTGAAGAGCAGACATTTGACAGTCCATCCACCCTTGCCAAGAGAGTATGTAGTCTTGCAACAACATATGTGAAACCCTCAGTTTCACCCTCATCAGTGAAACCCTAGTCCAGAAAAACAGCCTTAAATCTACAGAAAAACAATTAGGTTACATTTTGATTAGATAAGCAGACGCATAGACAGTGTCTGCTCTGTGTTTAGCCTTACCAGGCAAGCTTGAAGCCTTTCATTAGGACAGCGAGGATTGTCTGATGTCCATAGCGTGTTGTGGGCACTGGGCTGCCCGGTCACACCGCTGCATGCTGACTGACAGCCTGCCAAACCCTCACCTCCCATGCACAGAGCAGGAGAGATGCACGGACGGAAGAAGGGAGGAGTGGATGATGCAGAGACAGATGGACGGTTGGGGACCAAAGTCTGGAAGGATGATCCTCAGCTTTGCCCACCTTTCGGCTACATTCCTTCGCTTGTATCGGAGTACCGCAGTGCCAAGCGCGTGTGCCAGAAATTCACACCTCCCTGGGGTTCCTCAGTTTTCCCAAAGGAGAAGGAGATGACCTGCACTGCAATATTCACATTGCAAACTGCAGCATGCAGCAGATGGAGAAGGCCTAGCAATTGCAAATAAATGACAACATGGCTGGTAACTGTTCCCTTCTAACTCTGCATCTTTTCTATCAAGCTCTGTCAAACACTGTCCCTGAAAGCGTCTGTTTGCTCGCTCAAACTCTCAGTGTCTCTCCCTCAGTCTTCCGCTGCGGATGAAAGCTGCACTTGCTGTGCTCACAGTGAGCAGGCGCAGGATTTCTACCCTCTCCCTCCCTCCCTCCCTCCCTCCCACATCCCCTCCCACCAACCCTCCTGTTCTCTCTGTCCTCTTCCCTAGATGGCTCTCTTTCTCTATTTCTCTCCATGATAAGACTAGCTGGCCCGGAGTGGAGGACTAGAGCAGGAGGCTAGCCTCTGGCCATAACATCCTCTGTGCAACGACCTCCACCTCCACCTCCAACCCCCATGCTATGTATGAGAAGGGTATTAAGTGGGGGGACCTGCTGCAATTCTTCCCTCTCGTATTGGACTCCAGCCTTGATCAGTGTCAGCAGCTCACCCTGTTAATCTCTTAATGAATTGAGTGTACTGGGATAGTCCCTGTGTTTATAGCTGTGTGCAGTGTATGTGTTCTGCATACACCATGAATCAAATGGACATCATGGTTACTCACTAAGTTTGGCTGGCAAACAATCGTTATATAACTGCAATATGCTGATCTTGAATCTAACCTGGGACTTTTGTAAATCGTCCCCATTCATCTAATTGACTGGCACAGCAGGCTTTGCAAGCTTTGGATTTCTTCACATGCTGAATCTCTAATAACAGCGATGCTCTGTATCTCAAGAGTTAGGCAGGTGGTGTCTTTTTCCTGCCTTTCCAAAACCCTAAAAACAAGAGCAGAAGCGGTGGGAATGGATTAAAATGGGTTTATCTGCTCTAACATAAGCTGGAAAATCTGGTCATTTTAGCCGACAAAAAATTTGTATTAATTTCAAGTGGTAACCCTGGCACTGTTATTACTGTAAAGTGCGTTATGTGTTGCGTAAGAATGGAAAGTTAGACAGGTGCAGAAACATTAAGTAAGGGGAGTCAGGCTAAGCAAACCATTTACAATAACTTTTAATAATGACAAGAATCTGAAAAGAAGACCTTGTAAATGGATCTTGACTATATTTGTAAGGGGTTAACCTTTACACCATCATAGTCCCCTGACAACTGAAATGGATGGTAAATTTCTTCCCCTGACCACAGGGGTCAGAGAGCAACCGGCCATTCACTTTAGTAGAAGCTGTCATCAAAAACAATGGGCAACTTGACCACAGGCACTGGGTCAGGGTGGAGCACATTATTCCCCTTTAATCTTCTTAAAGTACTGCAGACAAGTTACACCTCATTAGATGTGGCTAATGCAACAGCTGATACAAACCAATGTCCAACGTCCGAAGAAGTGAGATTCTGGTTGGGCAGGCGAACACATTCACTGATGAAGGGACTTCATTTCATTTATTTAATTGACTGATTGATCTAATATATATTAAGAGTTTGCCGCTCACTGATTACTTTAATTGATTTTTTTGTTTTTTTGTTTGATTTTATTCGCTTTATTCGGCAATATACAGTAAAGAACTTAATAAAACAGTTTTCCTTAAGCACAATACAAAGTTGTTTTTATTGTTGTGATTGAGCTTTGCCTGCTGAGTCACTAAGCTTCATTCACTCACTCTGCTTTTTCAGATGCAGATGGTTCCAGGAGAGAGTGAGTGCATGACTGACTCATAGCAAGATGGCAAGAAACCAAAAAAGATAATGGAAAGCAGATAATGCGGTTGGTCAGATTAAGGACATGTTTTAGAACTGGGATCAGTGAACAGTTCTCAGATGACACCTCACTTCGGAGATGTTTACAGTGGCACACTCTTGTTTATGACATTATCTATAGCATACCGGGAAAAGTAACACTTGTCCCAGTTCAAACTATACATCCTTTTTCCAATTATAACCAATCAAAAACTAGTTGTAGAGCAGCACGGCATAGGACAGACCGAACACAATGGCAATCATATCTACAAAGCGCATCGGAGCACCAAAGTTTTCTATAAAGGAATTTTTAGAAGAGAAGTTGGTAACAGTTTGGCCCATGTCTCTTGGCTTGTTAGATCCCAAAGCAATTGGTATGCGCTCTTTTTCATGGGATTTTCTGTCAATGGACAACAGCATTAGTATCAGCTATAATGTGTTGCTGTCGTGTCCAACTCACACACAGTTTTGCAGTCCAATGTGTTATTTCTGCTGTGAATACATTAAGTAGAATACATTACTGGAAACATGCCAGATACTCGAAAACTTATTTTAAATGTGACTCTTCTTTTAGTTTTATTTTGTCATAATACAACCCACACATAACACACTTGTCCAACTATTCAAAAAAGAAAAAAGAGAGAAAAATAATGGATGCACATACACATAAGTACTAATGCCAGCATCTTAGTTGGTAATGGTCCATTATTTTAAAGGTGTAGCTTGACAAACATATCCTAGAGTCTATGTTTTTGGTGCTATGTATGTGCATCCCCATTTCTCAGTGTGTGTGTGCGTGTGTTTGCATATTAGCGCATGTGCACCTTGGGTTGAAGGGGGCTCGACAAAACAATCTATAACGAGCAATCAATAGCTGGCAGCTGCCGACTCTGAAAAGCACCTCAGACCATACTTTGATTACTTTTATCACGAAAACTCTCACAGGGACGAAGATCAGTGAGTGGATCTTTCATCTCTGCGCAACGGGGCAGGCAAGAGCCGACAGGAGGACACACTCACTCTATTGTTGGCCAGCATTGTCTCTCCCCACGGGCTACTGCGAATGCAGTAGGACTGCAGGGAGAGAAAAGTGAGCAGAGGAAGAGAGGCAAAGATATGGTAGCACTGTAATCCCTTCCCAGGGTGAAGCAGTGAGTGCTGTAACCTGAGCTTCAGTCAAGCAGGAGGACAGTAAGTCATCTCACACAGAGTCCATCTGGTGCCCACCAAGTTATTTATGGCTTACTAACAATTTCATGGAATAAAAACAGAAAACAATACCTGCAGCCTTGGTGCACCTTAATAATGTTAGTACAAATCACATCAGACATGACTGGGAACATGCATGAAGGCCATAGAGTTCAGTCAGTAAGATGTGATCCCAACTGTTGACAGTTTCACTCTGTAATGGACAAGCAAAAATCTTGACCCAGCTTCCTCTACTAATGTGCCTGATGCATCAAGGAGCACGAAATACTAATTCCCGTCAATATTACTTTATAAAAAGAATGTATCAAAGCAGCCAGGGAGGGTCATTGGGACATTATATTTTTTCTGCATCCCAAAAAATACTGGTACCGCACATATGTACCTTTTGTACTATTGCTGTACCTGTCAAAATAATAACTGAAAAATCGTCCTGTCATACTTAAATGCAAATGTAAAGAGCCACACGCCATCACTTGAAAAATGTCTCTCATACTAAGACATCAACAAGCCTGACCTGATTTATTTTGTGTGTTTTTTTTTTTTTTTTTTAAACTTTTTTTTCAAACTTTTTGTCCTGTCTGTTATGGTAGTTAGTCTCTTGTCAGCGCTCTGTCCAGCCTGCTGAGGAGAAGCAGTTAACAGAGTGGTGCTGAATGGACAGCTCCTCTAGAGAGGAGCCAGATAGTCAGTGAGATGCTTTTTCTCTCACTGACGCCACCTGCTGACCAGACCACATTGGAGCGCTGCTGTTGTAAAATAACTGTTATGATCAAATAATACAAAAGGTATTCCCACTGGCATCAGGCAAAAAAGATGCTGATTTACACTCACTTAAGATTAAAATTATTTACACTCTGTTTCCCTGAACGCATACTAAGAAAAACATGATTCTCTTGTTCGCTTTGTTTTTAAGTTTGCTTGAAGAAAAAATTAAAAGAATAAATGTTCATGCTCATATCTAATCAAGTGACGACGATGCCCTGACAGATAGTAGTCATCATTATAAGTCAGTAAAACAGCAGTCATGTGATTTCTGCATCAGCTTCTTTTCTTAGCATTCCTTGAACCCTAATCTGGCCCAGAGATTTTTCATTTATTTCTGAGAATAGCACTGGCAGATAATCTGGATTAATCCCTCTACACTGCTTTGTGGGATTGGATGCCGTGGCGAGCTTGACTCTGCCATTCTGCCCTGGTGGGCGGCCCTTACCCTGAAACACAGTGTGGATTACGCTCGTACTGTTTTCCTTCAACAAGGATAAACCCCCATAGATTGATCTCCACTATCTGATCAGAGACGGAAATGGGTGGTCATGTGACTGGCTGGCTGTTTGTTTATTGACAAGCTGACCATGTTGGATAATCTGTGCTCTTAAGGCCACGGTGGGGAGACAGAGAGCGGAATGCATTCACAGCCTGCAAACACAGGCATATAAAGTATGCACGCATGTGTGCATAGCAAAAGAGAAGAACAAAAGGACTAAAACAAACAAGAGATCAATTCACTTAAAACTGACTTTCACTCAAAAAGTAAAAACTGCAATTAGCCTACAGGGTGCACATGTTGTTTGGGGGTTGACAGGGGGAACAGACACTACATAGACAGCCAAAACTGACTAAATAATAAAGGCAGTACGTGGAGGGAGAGTGAAAGAAAGAATGATGGCAGTGGTGATGAGTACCAAAATATTCCTGGTAGAAAAAACAAGCAACACTGCGAAGTATCATGTTCAACATAAGGTTGACCCAAAAAGTGATAAGGTGAAATACAGATGGCCTGTACGCCTGTCACGTGTGCCATGAATAAAAGAACAAAGTACAGCCTGCGCTGACATTAAAGCATTCATTTAAAAAAAGCCTTCCATTTTTCCTGTTTCTGCTGCAGCAAGCAGGACAAAAATAGACCAGGGGTTTCTTTTTCAACAAACCTCTAACACACGCATACCCATGATTACTAAACAAAGCAGAGCAAGAGGGAGGAGAAGTGAGAAGGAGAGAGATGGTGGAAAAGGGAGTTTGGGATTACCTCCATTAACCTAAACAATAGGTTTGGGCTTGTGAGACAACAGATCTCCAGTCGTGGAAGTAAAGTCAGTGAGCATTCCCACCTACACCTAAGGAATGCACAGTAACAATCATTTTCTTACTGAATAAGAAGAAGCTTTCTAATTATGATGTAAATCTTGATTTTACCAAGAAATGCTCAGAAAATCAGGTTGTAAAACTAAAACGGCCTCATACTGTAACATTTAAATACGTCAAAGCTCATTGAACTCGAGAATTTATCTAGTTAGAACAGTATTTACACACTGGGGATAAACTGATATCCATTATGATTGTTAGTAATTGTTAGTATTAGAAATTGGGTCAACCAGATGTGACCAATCTACCAATCCCTACTAAAAACTGCTTTTTGGTCATGGACATTATAAACATAATTGATTCCAAACTTCCTCGCTTGTGCTTAATGTCTTTATTAAAGCTTATGCCACTACATATATATATTAACTCATAACTTCCACTTTATGTTACCTTGCACATAGAAGAGTGATCCAAGTAAGTTCCATTCACTGATGTAAACAGATTTTAAGTTGTGTCTCTAGCTATAAACAAATGTTGTGTACTTAAAGCAACATTTGGGGCCATTCACCAAGTGTTACTATCACAGAACTGTAGAGTCCTGAAAGTGACAAAATGTCTGACAAGTAAAAAAATGTAACATCAAAAAATAATATTGTAATTGTATTGTAATATTGTATTGTAAGTAATATTGTAAAAAGAAATAAAACGCTTTATACTGTACTTTTACTTCAACGTCCAATGAGTTACACAGCTACACTATAATTCACTGACTAGCAGTAGCTCTGTGGCTTTAAGCTAGAGGGCAACTTTTCAGAGACTGTTAATGGAGTGCGTTGTCTTTCAAAGGGATAATTAAAGGGGAAGGTATGAGAATTTTATTTGACAACAGGAAATTTATTTGTGTAAATACAAGGTTCTACACTAATAAGAACCCATTCACTATATTTACATTGGTGTCACTAGTACATGGCATGTCCAATTCATCAGAGGAATTTATCTCTTGATCCATATTAATAACACAGTAATGAGCGTATCTCTATTGGCTACCTGTAAAAAGGCAGAAGACGTCTTTCCGTATTTCTAGCCTAAACTGGAGCTTTGGCTATTATGCTTCACACCAATGACTCATCTCATCCATGACCCTGAGCTCTTCAATTACGCAGCTGCTCTGTTTGGAAAAATGATGTCACGACTCAGAAAGATCAGGTTATGCTGATCTCTCCAGATCTGGTCCACATCCAATAGTGTACGCTTTACATTTTAGCCGCTACTGTATCAATGCACTGCTGACACTAATGTCTAGGGTCAGAAATGTCAAAGAGTTGTTGCAGGGGAGCTTTCAAAATATATTCATTGATATGACCATTTTTTAAAATTCTTTGATGTCTTTATTCGTATATTTTTTTTAACAATTACATTTCACAAAACAATTAAAATGTTGCAGTACACAATTGGAACAAACCCCGTTCTTGTAGGTTCAGGTGGTCCAAATGTCTTAGGACACTTTATTGGGTAGAACTGTGTTATAGCTATGAGCACATTATTATGCTGCATAACTGGAGGACAACAGTGACCGTCACTAAAATGGAGGAGGATGATTTACAGACACATAATAGTGATAATTTGTAATAAAGAAAGATTAAGTCATTTGGTATTGTTGTCAATAAATTTCCAATGATACTGACACACATCTTATTCTTCCTAATTACATAACTACACAATGCCAGCTCAGTCGTCACACAACTATAAAATAGCTCCACATGACATCATCATAAGTGCGCATGAGATGCTGTGGCATGGAAGCCGACACGGTCGGATGTGCTGTCGCTCAGGGGGTTGTTCACTGTTGGTAACGCTCAAGCACAAATCTCCGAGGGTGAAAGAATAACCCCATCTGTGTCCTCATGCTCCATCCTCAGAGGAACCTTTGTTTAACCTTTATTTAAGCAGGCAAGTTGATTAAAAACACAGCGGTGACATGGACGAAACTATCTAAAAGGTGCCCATGTTCATTCTGTATTAGTATCATAACTTTTCTTCTACATGGCATTTCAGTGGCACTGACTTGCACACGCTTGTGTGCTCTGAAGCAAAGGTTTGAAGGTAGAGTGAGGAAAGCTATTTTTATATGAAAGGACTCTGGTTGTAGAGCAATGATGGGAGAAGGGACTGGGTGGAGAGATATTGACTGACCCCTCCCTGACAAAACCTTCCATCTAGTCAGTCAGGGCTGTTGCTACAGAAACAACCCTGCCATCATCGAAACCGGGAGCGGTCCAGCCTGCTGCTTCAGGGCCACACGTGGACCTTGCCGGCTGTTTTTAGTCCGACATACAGATGCAGCCAGGGAAACAGAATGCTAAGCCCCAAAGAAATGCTGCGCACACTCGCGCACGCACACACACACACACACACACACACACAGATTTTACATTGGCTTACCGGTGGTTGCTATGCCATTATCACGCACAAGGCCTTCAAGGGCGGCTCTTGAGTTATTTCGAGCTTCATAAATGATCCACGTCAGTCATGGTGACAAAGCAACAATCACACAGCAAGGCCTCAGACTTTCTAACCGCTCAACTTTGCACTGATGAAATCTGCACAGCTAATGTCATGAATCACAAGGAAGATCCACTGCTTTTTCCAGATCAAGCCTACACTGTGGATGTGGATTACATCAACAAGGAAGAATATCATACAGAAGGAGATTGTAGAGGTTACTGTTCAAGTTTGTCAAAATTATCAACCTGGCACTAACAGGACACAAACTTTGGTACTTTGGTACATTGTATCTATCATTTGATCCTTTACCCTTAACCTGAACCTTAGTGTCTGACAGTTATAAAATAGCATGGCAAGTAACTAAAATTCTGTTGGACTGATTGATTGATTGATTCCCTTCACTAGGATTTAGAGGGTTGCATTGAACCTCTGAGCAGGACACTGCTCAGAACTTACCAACGCTCGCAAAGTACCTTTACATTATAGATTCCTCGTAAGAGGGGAAGGCATCTATCCAGCCTCGAACCAACAAGCCATGTCTGTCAGCACCCCAGAAGAGAGCTCTATGTGAGAACATGATATGTCCAAATGACTGTGCTTAACATGTGTTATTAATCACATTAATTCCATGATAACCCAATACTTTTCAAAATCACGATTAGCCCTCCACTCTTAAAATTCGTGTTTATGTGAATTACTAAATCCCTAAAACATAAACTAAATGTGAATGATCTAAGTTAAAAAATACAGATACACTATCCTTAGTCGTCTCTGCCTCTTACTGTGCAGTCACAGTAAAAATCAGGCTTGGTACACACTGCCTTGATTAGTTTATATGCTGCATGCATCCACAAAGTTACACATTCAAATTATTGATGTCCATTGAATTAAATTTGTGTAGTAGTGTTAGCACATTACCAATACACAATTTAATGCAAGTAGCACAATGGTGTCTAGAAATGCAAGTACTGTAAATAAAATGTTCTCTGACCTATACTTTACAGTGTCAATGGGATGAGACTGAAGCTCAGATGAGAAAACACTAAAATGGAATATCTGAGGCAGGCTTCTGAAATCGTTAGGGTGCACAGGCATGTACAGTATGATCTTATACGTAATCAGTAATTGGACAATAAAAGAATATATTTCTATTCTTCATTTGAAGGGGTACTCCAGCGATTTGGTATTGCAGTCCCATGAACTCACAAGAGACAATCTAAAAAATAATGGTAAAATTCGATGCAGCAGGGGCTGCAGATATCCTGACTCTCTGACCCTGGTATTAGTCAAGCTCTAAGAACACTGCCACAGATTTTTTGTACTAAATTTCAGTCTCCGGCCTGATTATCATGATCATCATCAGGGGTTATTTTATGTTACTTTCTATTTTTTTTTTAATTATACAACTGTTTTTAAAGGATCAATAGTAATCCTGTTGACTAGTATACCGATCATAATATGTAAAATCAGTGGAGTGCCCCTTTAAAGTAACTCTTTTGCAACTCACATCACAACAGAGACTTTGACCAGTTTCTCTAGAGTCTTGTCCTTGCAGCCATGCTCCAAGTACTTATATTTTAGACTAAAGATTCATATTGGAGCCAAAATGACTGTAATGTCACATAACCTGTGGTGCCCCTGCAGAGGACAATGCTGACAGTGTTTCAGTAAATGATGCTACAGCAGTTTTGTTCCTGGATCTCACACACAGTGACATCTGAGGACCAGAACAAGTGGAGAGGAGCTAGAGGCGCTTGAGGGATTTATATGCAGTATGCCATATTGGAATAGCTCCCTCTTTCGATGTGTCTGAGTTCAGCATTCTCAGATGTGATGAATCACTTGCAGGGCTTTTAACAACCAATCATGGCTAGGGACTTAATTATATTAAAAAAAAATATGGTCTGTGGGGAGTATAAACAGAGGATGATGCATGGTATAATGTGTAACAACCTGTAATTTCTCTTTGCTTTGCTGTATAATATCCCTGCTCATGTGTGGAGTGTCTTTTGATGGATGAGTTATATCCTACCTTTGAGGTTTCCATATCAGTTTCTTCCACTTCTTTTGCTTGGCCTATCAGTAAAGGTAGAGAAGAGGAAATGAGAGGTTTTGGTAGAATCTCTTCTGTATTGTCCATGGAGTGATTGTCCTGATGACAGCTGATGCTTACTAAAAGGCACTAGTATTGATGCCTCATGTCTGCTACGGTTTTGAGAAGTCGCTGAACTAAAAAAAAAAAAAAGAAAAACAACAAAAAAATCATAATGGACTGTAGTCTTTGTTATAATCTATTGTCTCTGTTCTTCAGAAAAGGCCGGAACCTTTTATTTTGTGTTTCCTGTAGATGGAGTTTTTCCCTGCATGGTGAGAGTTCAGTTTGCTTTCAAGAGGACCAAGAACCACACTTTCAGTCATCTCGGTATGGTTATCCGGTGAGCACTCCAGTTCAAATGACAAGCCCTAACGCAGTTGTAAATATATTCTGACATTTGCTCCATTCTAGACAATTTAAAACAAACATCAATTGTCTGAGAACGGCATTTTTACGGCAAAATTACAATTACATGTGCATTTGTGTATGTTTGTGTGTGCATGTATAAGTAGTAAAGCAACTGGAGAGTGCTGTCCTTTCACTACAGTTGCTGCTGCTGCTAATGACTCAATACAGAGCGCCCACATGTACCATGAATCACTATGATCACAGGCCCTCAACCACCCCTCCATCTATTCAATCAATTCATTTTTGCTGTGGCTCCTGATAATACATTTTCCTCTCCAGTCAGAGCAATTTCTTCCCACTCCTTTACCCCTGACCGAGCTTCCCAGCACTTACTGAGATGTTTCTTATGGCTGTGCTGCACCTTCTACAGATCTTATGCCTGTCAGAGAGGTAATCAAGTTTAATATATTTTTTACGAAATCAATTAACTGAGGTATTTCCTGTTGAGACTTACGGACATTTAAGTAATGCCACTGTATGCTTGACAGTACTGCTTGACAGTGTCTTCATTTTCACGATGAGAAGCTAAAAGGGGATGTGTTACATTGTACTAAGATGCTTCACTCTATCGCAAACTTAGGAGGCAGAGGAACAGAGGAAGCCCTAAATAAGGATAATCCAAGCCCCCTTTGGAGCAGCTATAGGGGAAATCAATCATATCTGTGACGGTGGAAGGCAAATCAGAGGAGACAGATTACGGATTACACCTCTTGCTTTATGAAGCCCAAAATCAAACCCCCCCATTAAAGACAGATAGTTTAAGAAAGGCAAGCTGGAACAGAGAACTGAATTTGACTGTTTGAAGTTTAGTGTTAATTCTCAACAGCTCTGCAGAGCTAAACCCCTTGACGGACCTGCAGTGTACGCAGTGTTCCGCATAGAACAATTGTGTTATTAATTTTTATATCACAGATGGATCTCCGCCTACAAAATATTTAAGGTTTATCCCTGTGGATATGCATCTGGGTAAGAGTGCTTATATGCAGAAAAAAAAAAATGCATTAAATGCTGGCCTGCTGGGGTGGAGATACAGACATTTAGCGTGATCAGCGGGATTGATTTGCTGATGAACATATGTGAATTACACTGTGATTCACCAGAGCTCCTGTGATTAGTCAGCAGTGAAGGTCTGCTGAATGCAGACTCATGGCCCACTCAGGTGGATACAGTGTGGGGTGTAGGGTGACGTGAAAAACCTGGATGTACTTTGGCTGGCTCAGGCCTCCGTAGGTCTACAGTGCCTGTCGCCTCATCCTTACCCAAATACTGTGACTACCCCAGTTTACTGTGTTGAGTAGTACAATGGATTGTACTACAGGATCTCAAAGAGGTAAAATTCCCCGTCACACCTATACTCCACTAATTAGACAGTATATTAAGTGGGCTTTAGTCAAATGATAAATGGATTGGTATCAATTTCAGCTCAAACTGTGGACAGATATGGGCAGACCTGTCTCTAAAAGGGTCAACAAAAGACTAGGACAGGTCTATATTTAGTTTTCATACCATTAAATGGCATATGTGCATGGCATTTCTCTTTGTGGAACTGTACAGTGAGGCAGATGTCTACCCAGCATGAAAACAAGACCTTTCAAAAAATGGTAAGTGGGTGTGCCAGTGACAGACAGACTGTCTACAGACCAGGGGTACTTAATGAACCACCTTCAGTGTGCGATGTCAACAGCTGGCCCAAAATACATGCCGTGATATAACGACTACTACACAGGTTCACATTAGGTCCAATCTTATTTTTTGTGTTTCTTTTTTTTGATTGAGAATGGACAGAGAAACCCTTAAAAGCTTAAAAGGAACTCTTCTGAAACATTTCCAGTCAATCCGTCCAAGAAATCCTGATCTAATGAACACAATCTGAAGGGATGGGCTATACAGAAAAACAATATTATCATAACATGATCTAGCATTTTGCAGATATTGATATTTGATAACATTTTTCAGCAATGAAACAAATTCAAATAGATTAAAATATGAATTTATTTCAGTTTAATTTTTTTACGATGAAAGTGTAGTAGTCATAAGCCACAAATAATTTATATGACTTCTGTATTGTACCTAAAATATCGATTATTTATTACCTTTAATGGAGTCATATGTTTATGCCATGAGTTAAAAGCATTATGTTTTGCATTTTCCAAAAACTCTATATGGACACTATATATACCTATATTATATTATATATATTATACAAATATTAGTGGCCGGCAGCTAATTTTGTTAAATTTTGTCCAAATCTAAATGAGTCTTTTATTACTTTTTTTTGTTGTAGCATCAGGCAGAGACACTGCAATATTCTTGATGAATTGTTGGAACATGAAGACCTTTCAAAAAGGACAGCATTGTCAATAACACCAGCTGGCATTTCGGGAGCATGGTAATATCAATATGACCACATAAAGTGCCGAATTGACCACCTCTCTTTTGCAGTTTTATCCATGATATTAAACATCAGAACACACACAAAAGGTTGTGTGTGCTCCGATGTTTAATATCACACTGACAATTTTTTTTTTAAATTTAATTGATAAAAATTAATAAATACTATTTGGTGAATTTACTGAGCTGTGGTAGTAACGAAAAAAAATTATACAAACTACATCTTACTGTATGGATGGCACAAGCTGCTTGGATCATCATATAAAAAGCGGGAGCAGAGGGCCCATTTTAAAGAAGGAATCCGACTCTTTAGCCAGAAATCGCTTTTTTCCATTTAAGCAAATGAACTATTTTGTCATTGTCTCATAATCGAAATAACGAATCAATGTGTGTTTGAGTTACTAGCACTTCCTTTGATCATCGATGTCTATCATCTGTGATTCATTTAGGGGCTAAAGAGACAGTTATGTGACGGTAACACAGTAATACCCGTCAGGAGTATTTATCACAGATAGCTAACCTAAAGCAGTCCCAGGACTGCCCTGTATCCCAGTCAACAGGCATAGTAAATCTAACCAAATTGCCCTTAATAGATCTGGGGAGCAGAGATCACAGTGGAGATTTAGGAGGCCCAGAAGCCAGCTGGAAAATCCCTTCTACACAAATGTGTGTGTGCATAAGGTGTATTGCAGAAATAATGGCATACAGTAGTTTATTCAGCCAAATGCATGTTTATTTGCAATGTGTATATTATCATTTTGACACATTCTCCTATTTGAATGAATTGCTGAAAAAAAACAAAAGCTCACAAAAAGTTATTTTAACTAGCCTGAAACTAATATGAGCCCCGCCCTATCTAGAAGAACAAAAATATGGAATACTTAATGCAGTCACAGAGGTGTACCACGTCTTTTTATTGAATAGCAGTACACTATGACTGTATAAATGTATTAAATAGCTAAACATGCATGTTTACATTAGTTTTAAATTGTAAAAAAAACGTCTACATCTTTAAATGCTAAATTCCTCAAAGCAACTTAAGGAAACAAAACTAATATAATTGACATTTAAAAGCCTGCTGTGGACAGAGAGAAAGAGGGAGAGAGCAGATGCATTTTTCTCAGCAAAGGTCAAACAGAAAAGGGTACAACTGCAGAACAACACAAGGGTCATCCAGGTCATTTGATGTGGTCAGTAGAAACTACATTAGCACTTAATCCAGTAGATAATCATAGAATGATTATCAGACAGCCTGTAGTCCTGTTTGTAATGGATTATAGTAGCACACATTGTAGTAGTATAAGTGAAAATAACCAGGATGGCGATTGTTAAATAAAAGATATTTGAGTTTAATTTTTGAATACAAGCCTGCAATTAAATCTTTGGAACTGTATCCTCCCCCTATTTCCTATGTTTCATATTTATTTCATACACCTTATCCTGACTGCACGTCAGCTAATCTGCTGTTCGACCAAACTCAAGACTACAAGATAAGAATATACCGCAGCTAAAGGAAAGTAACAGAAATCAGACCTGACCTTATATTTGTGCATGGTGAACAGGCAGACACCATCCTGGCCTCTCTCCTGGCTCTCATGGCCTCTCTTCAATCACTGTCCCGCTGTTTTGTTGTCAGATTGTCAGATTGTCCAGCATGGTTTGTCATCATCGCCAAGCCTCATAAAATCCCCCTTGTCCTCCTCTCTCACACAGCACATCCAAAATCAGTCAGAGGAAAAATAATGTCACCAGCTCAGACACTGAAAGTTGCAAAGAAAGGTGATACAGACAACAGTTGTTAATCTATAATGCCTGTTCGGAAGCCGCAGGATGCCCAGACTGCCTAGATGCCACTATCCTGATACAAATAGATCTAAAGCAGTGTTCTCCTCTTTGCCCACAATTCCTCACAGCTATTGTCAAACCACTATCTTTCCTCCCTGTATTGTAAAAATACAGCGAGTTCCAGTTTTCCATCCAGGAGGTCTGCAGCCTTGCTTCCTATCATATCACCTCACATCTGCTTCGCTGAGCCATGCATGAGCAGTTGTACGAGAGAGGATGGGTCAAGGATGTAAGCGCTCTGATTGGCTGGCTGGCCATGGTGTGTGTGTGGGAAGGTCCCTTTGGTAGGCTCCCTGAGAACGGCTATGCTCGATAAGGGTGGTCCCTTCACCTCCTTTCCTGCTCTCCCTGCTTTGTCAGCCTCCCTTTCCTTGCTCTGCTCTCCTTCGCTTTCTCCGTCTCCCTTCCTGCTCCTCCTCCGTCTCCCTGTCTGCGCTACAAGCTGCAGGCATGGATCCGCGGTCCTCGACCAAAGCATCATGACGTCTTTGTGAGGAGCCACATTAGCGATACGATGGCTGCACGCACACAAAGGCATACATGAATATGGGGAAGGGATAGCAGCTACATCATTGCATCTTGCAGACATAACTACCCTGGCAAAGTCCATGACCCAAATTCACCAAACAACACCCTTGCATCATTGTCATCATCATCATAACCATTTGGATGTACTGATATTATTTTTTTGAGCAGCTGGAGCTGGACTGATGTGTAACTATAGGGATCATTAGAAAAGATTACCCTCAGAAATCAGATACCACTAACAAATCTAGAAATACGATTAAACAGAAAACAATTATGCTGTAAATGAAACCTTGTAAGGCTAATAAAGAGAAACTATAACCTAATCGGCCATTTAACACATTTAGATGAAGAAATCAACACCAAAGCCATTATAAACCAATATAACCTGAAATAAAAAACACAAAATACAAAATAAATAAAGAAAAAAAAACATTACTTGAACAAATGTAGGAAGTGTCAAACTGTTAATAAATAACATGGCTCCATACTGGCTTTTTTTTGTTGGCACAAAGTGAAAAGTGCATGAAGAGTATTAAATTGAAACAATTACAAGTAAAGGTTTTGCGAAGTTTTTGATGTGAATTTAATTTATGGATGTTTAAATGTTCTTAATTAAACATCAGTCCCTCACAACATGTTATCTGCTGTCTATTTATACTTGACTGCACTGACTTATCCTTTCCTTATATGAAAGTCATCTGGAACGAGAAATCGGTAACCCGAGTATCATTTGTTCGGTGTGTCGGAAACATGCTTTTCTGAGGCTCCTGCACAAAGTAGAGAGTAAGATCAGATTATGCTGACCTCCATCCTTGGAAGCTATAATGAGTCAAACCACAGACAATGATCGATAATCCAGCAACGGAGAAGGCACAAGAGCAATGCGGACAGAAAAGGCAGAAGGTACAACGTTGCACTGTCCAAGAGAATCTCAGCAGCAGAACTACTGTATTATAAGAGTCATTATGAGGACAAAATCAGTTACTTTCACATTATTCAACCCAGCAGCCACTTATTTTTTCAGCCATAGAAAGCATCAGAGCTTATATTTCTGCCTTGCAGACACACTGGCAGCACGTGACTCAAACTCCTCTTTAAAACATGCAAAGTACAGAGTTTCCAAATGCACTTGTATGCTGCCCACTTTATCCAGCCAGAGGGCTTTTTGCATGCATTATTTACAGTTGGCTTTATAAAAAAACTATGTATTGATCTTGTGAAGTTTGTGTGACTCAAGACCACTTAGGAAAATACTTGGAGTGGAGTTACAAAGGATACAGAAACAAAACAAGAGATGTGCTTGGGTAGAGGCAAGACAGGGATGATTTAATATTATTCTACTTGAAAATCCAGGACATATTTTCATGTAATATCAATACTGTAATATGAGACTAGATAGATATTAAATGTTCTTCCTCTAAAAGAATATCTGTACCTGCTCGGCCATTGTATCAAAAACTTAGAATTTCTGAAACACAACAAAATGTATTTTTTTGTGTTGCTTTTGTGGTCGACTGTATGAGGCTGACTTCAGTCTTCCAAGTCATGCATACTGTATATCTGTTCATTTCAATGAAAAAAGCTTTGCTAAATGGTAGAATATAAGCTGTACTGGTCACTACTTCAGTCCTCCCAAAAAAGGAAGCCATTCCTCATTCTGACTGATTTATTACCAGACAGGTTAAAAAAAAAACAAAAAAACCCCCAAAACATTTATGGGTGGCTAACGAAACGTATCCTTTAAAAAGTTAAAAAACTCAAAAGGTTAAAGCCCCGTTGGTCTTGTTTGTTCTAGCCATGGCAAACGTATACAGCTGTGGCACTATTTCAAATGCAGAGGAGCTGCTTTCGTCCTCTAAGGAGTACTGTACGAAAATTCACTTTACAGTCACTTTGGGTTTCCGTTCTTTCAGATTGCTCCGTGGCCACAAGTGTAAACTCTGTTTATACAGACAAACTTTCCTATTTAGTAAGGTCAGTAAGGTGCAAGAGCAGCTTAATCTTTAAATTAATAATACACCCCTGCATTAGTATTCATAAATTATGCCTGGCATTTAGATGGCGACAACACTTCCAATACTCAAAACCACAAAGCAACTTCACTTGGTCTAATGGCTGACTTTCTGTCACATATCACACTCAGCATTAGAAAACAGGCTCACTGTCATTCAAAAGCGTTATTTCAAACTGTATGTACAACTATGCTACTCATCCATCAGCTAAGTGGAACTTTTTGTTATGATTTTCACACTTTAGTGAATCCTGCATTTTCATTCTGCAACAAAAACAACATTGACTTTAACTCAAAAGTTACAACTACCGCTTTGCATCAAACTAAAAATTACATCCACCGTGAGAAAATTATTACAGGCAGTAGAAAAAGACTTAACGATTAGTTATTACAGACTACTTATTGTAGACTACCTTTAAAACAATGGGTGACCTCACCTGGATAAGTGTTCACAGAAAACACACACTGGGCTCCTGAAGTCATGTTTAGGTTATGTGTTGGAGTACAAAGACTCCTAGCCGTTCAAACTTGGTTCGGCCTGCTCCTCACCCAACTTGCGTTACTAACCACTCAAAGCATACCAAACCATACACACACACACACACACACACACACACACACACACACACACACACACACACACACACACACACACACACACACACACACACACACACACACACACACACACACACACACACACACACACACACAAAAACAAAAATACACCAGAATAACAGTGTGTAACTCAGCTCAGATAATGTGCCAGACAAACACCACCAAACTACTTTTCCTGACCGACCACTCCTGGTATGGCACAGAACACACACATGCCAAAAAACAAAGAGCTTTCATGGTTATGTCTTCATAGCAAGCCTTAAATATCAGTTTTCACGGCTACAATTACATAATGCACAATATAAGAGTTAGTGCTGAGGTACCACCACACATCATATGGGAAAATTCTACTAAGCCACTCGCGTACACATAAAGTCACAACATGCAAACCCACATGTACTAAATGTAGATCTCATTAGGGAAACTAACCCTTACTAAAACAAAACAATGAAGGAAATCCCTTATTAATTCCTATTATAAATTCTATAGTATACTCTGCTGGTCATAATGGAGGAGATGTAAATACAGCCAGAAGAGTTACAGTTAAAGTTCAAACTCAGACACAATTTAGATGGGAATTATGCGACATGGACTTAAACTGAGCATCAAGAAGATGTCGTAAATATTTTGTAAATGCAGAGTATAAAAAAGGAATTCTAAACCAATGCATCTTTTACAGTATAACTTCTCCCCTACCCAGTTAAACATGGAGGACCAGCTAGTTATTACATTCCCTGTTCTATAAATTCTCATGTGGCGCTCCACAGACTAAAAACATAATTACCTATCACTCACCTTTTCAGCTTGTACCTCGAACCCCTTTGCTTCAGGACTGGCACAGTGTCTCTTGTGACATCAAAGCCTTCACACCCTGAAGAATAAAGTGTCTGGGCCCACAGTGTGTGTCCACAGTGCTGACCTGCCACCGGCTGGCTAGCTAAATGACTAAAAGCTCCACAATGGTGTCCAACTCACAAAGCCCTGTTTGTGTCTGATGTTGATGTTGTCCAATAAAAGCAAACAATGGCATTCCATGGCTTGCAACTGTATTCACTGTTGGCCTCTCCAAATGTAAAGCACATTCAGACACCTTGGTTGGCGGACAAAGCCACGAATCTGTGTCACATGCAGGGTGGGCGGGCCGGGGCAAGTGGGGTGACAGCAAGGCCAGTCCAGCTGTATCTCTGCTCCATAAGCCCACTAACATACGATGCATGCTCACACTTCTATAGGTAAAAGAAGAGTGTGCATAGTAGTCAGAAAGCAGACTTACCTGATTTTGTCCGCTGCACTGTCAGACCTGCACAGAAAAAGAGGATAGAGAGCTCAGTCATGGGGCACACCATCCACTGCCAGTGATTTCTCTTTTGTTTAAATTCAGTGTAGTCTTGTTCACTGCACTAAATACTACTAACAATTGTAATGGTTAACACTTTAAACCTCCCATTTACCATTTATAAATGGTATGTAAATTAATATAATTGTTTATAACGCATTATGACATGTTATTATGTAGCTGTAAGCAGATAAAGACATTTTTATCAATGTTTTGAAAACAACTGTAACCCCTCATTTACATCTCCACCTTTGAAGCATCCATTACAGGTGTACAAATAGTAAATGTATCCTTGATAAGATTATAGAACATCTTTAATTAAATCCACCAGTGAATTATTTGTAAATGTGTATACTTATATAGAAATACATAGGAATAAAGTTATGTTATACCGTGTTTATTAATTAATTCATTACCTGTAATAATCCAGTTACAGATGCTTAATATTAGGATTTATATCTGCTTATAACTACACTGTAGTGTTTAATGCAGTAATGTTATTACACCTGCTAATATACCTGGTTAATGGGGGATTTCAGTAAAGTGTCACATGCCTTCAATAGGCAACCTAGTATGAAATATTGCAAAGTAACTATGGTTATATAAATATATATACTCTATACTATAAATTGACCCAGTGATGGCATGTCTCTCAGTGTGTAATCCTGATTCACAACTCACAATCATTTGCTGCGTCATCTTCACTGATGAGTCATATTACACTGACTTAGGAAAGTCACGTAGTGATATTACATAACACAACCTGCAGTTATAGCGGAGGATGCAAATAAAAGAGAATGATGGCAAATGAGCAGACTTGTCCTCATTTCGTCAATTCCTCTCCCTGAACCACCACGGATGCAAGATAATCTGGCAGAGGCAGCTAAAAATCACAGCTAGCATCACACATTAGCCAAGAGCCTGCTGTCACCTCCCCACAAAATGCAGCTGCACACAGCACACTGAGCAAACTGTAGCTCAGGAGGCAAACAAACAGATGCAGTGAGAGCAAAACAAGTGTGACGGACATGGAGACGGCGAGACAGGCAGAGTTGTGGGAGATGCTGCAGTGCATTCTCCAAGCAGAAATGCAGCTGTTTTTACCTGCAGAGGAGACATGACATTCCGTGCCCTCTAAAGCTGGCTACAGAACGCTGCTCTCCCTGCAGCTGCTGCAGATACCCCTCACTAGCTATCACCAGCAAAGCAAAGAGAAGAGCAGGGAGAAATCCCATAGGTTTGACAGGTACTGTTCCTAATTCGAGCGAGTGGAAGAGCGAGAGGAGTGCGCGGGAGGGAGAGCCAGAGAGAGGAACACGGAGAAGAGTACAGGACAGAGAGAAAGAGCAGAGGAGTAGTGAACGATACACAGAGCTGAAGGCAAAAACAGCTAAGTGGGTGGTTATTATGAGGCTAGACCAAGAGGATTCCTGCACCTTTTCTGTTTCAGAGTTTTTTTTATCATCAGAACCTTCCAGCATAATTTTTTTGATAAATCTAGTTTTACTATTAACTTCCGTATAATGACAAAGTCAGCAACAGCTTCTTCTCTCTGCAGCCAGCCACTTTTTAAGTGTAGGAATAATCGCT